>NW_007258211.1:389439-419071 GCF_000164805.1 Carlito syrichta | reverse complement strand
AGGCTGCGGTGGCTGAGAGCGGCCACTGCACTCCAGTCTGGGCAACAGAGTGAGACTCCAGCTCAAAAAAAAAAAAAAGATACATTGGTAGAAGTAAGCAAATTTGTCAAACTCATAATAAGCTATGCCAGTGAGCATGTGATGAAATAGCCACTTTCACACACAACTGGTGGTTGCATAAAATGGGGCTTTTCTGGAAAAAAAAATTTGAAATTATGTATTCAGTCTTAAAAATACAAAGTCTTGGTTATGGACAGAACTGCATCCCTAAAATTCATATGTTAATGCCTTAACCTCCGATGTGACTATATTTAGCGAGAGGGTCAATGAGGAGGTTACAGATGTTCACTGAGATCCTAAAGGGGGGATCCCAATTAGACAGGGCTAGTGCCCTTATAGGAAGAGGAAGAAATACCAGAACTCTCTTTATGCCATGTGAAGACATCGCACAAAGGCAGCCCTCTGCGAGCTAGGAAGAGAGCCTTACCAGAAACCAATCAGCCAGAATCTTGATCTTGGGCTTCGAAGCCTCCAGAACTGTGAAAAGTAAACTTCTATTGTTTAAGTCACCCAGTCTATGGTATGCTGTTATGGCAGCCTGAGCTGATTAGGACACCCTTAATTCAAATATATGAATTCTAGAAATCTGTTGGGAAGAAATGACCTCAGAGACGGAATCAAAGATTATATACTCACACCTGTAATTCCAGCACTTTGGGAGCAGAGGCAAGGACTGCCTGAGCCAAGGTTTTGAGACCAGCCTGGGCAACTTGGCAAGACACTGTCTCTTTAAATCAAAAAATTAGCCGGGCATGGTGGTGCTCACCTGTCATTCCAGCTATTTAGAAGGCTGAGGTGGAAGGATCACCTGTGCCCAGCAAGTGAGGCTGCAGTGGCCGTGAGCATGCCACTGCACTCCAGCCTGGGTGACAGAGTGAGACTCTGACTCAAAAAACAAAAGATTATATACCAAGATGTTCACTATACTATCATCTGTAATAATGAAAAACTGGATACGATGGATAGAGTATCAAAACTACTCTTCACAGTGACACAGAAAAAAATCTGAAAAAAATTTTGGTTTTGTTTTTGTTTTTTTGAGTTGGAGTCTCACTCTGTTGCCCAGATTTTTATTTTATTTTCCATAGGTTCCTGTATTTTTTATTTTATTGCTGTATTTTTTTCAATCTACTAATGATTTTCTACTACTACTTTTAAAATTTGTGAAAAGATCTCTATCAATAGAGAGAGAGGTTGTAAGCCAACAACCTCCTCCCACCCCATCCCCCAGGGAACACACACCCATCCGCTCACTGGCACCTGACCTGTGGGCTCTGAGAGCAGGCACATGACAATGGAAGAACATCTGCACCTTGTTCAGGTGGAACACATCTGGCTAGCTGAGCCAGAAAGCATTCCTCTTACTGAGGGCAATTCCTAGCTGTGCCTTGGGGAATCTTCTCCATTGAATCATGAATGGGCTGTGGCTTAGTTGTCATTTAAGCAGCATATTAGCATCAGTCAGGAAACTGATGACATCAGACAGGAAACCAGTGGCACTCTCCATTTGAGTAATACGAGGATAGTTGAACACAGGGAAAATCTACAAAGGGATGGACAGTATTTGGGAATCCGCCAGGGATGGTGTCGTACCCCTTAGCTAAGAATAAGGTAGCACTCCTGTCACCCTAGCTGAGAACAGGGCACGATTATCAGAAGCCCAAGGGAGGAGTCCCCAGGCAGAAGCTATGATCTTGGGTCGAGAAAAAGTCCTCCTGGTTTCACTCTCCTCGCATCTCTTATCAGTGCTCCTTATCGGCCACATCCAACCAGAAGCTGCAAACCAACAGAGCCCCTTGATGTACCCCAAGGGGTCATCTTCCCAGGAAGCAGCAGAATGGAGAGAAGTGTCGAGTCGCCCAGTGTTGGTGTCTAGCCTGCCAGCCCTGGCCTCAGGAATAGCAGCTGACTGCAGAAAAGATGAGATTCAAATAAGTCTCTTCCTGGAGCCCAGCTTCCAAGCTCTTGGCACAGGCATGCCTCATTTTACTGTGCTCCACAGATGCTGTGTTTTGTACAAACTGAAGGTAGTGGCAACAATCACAAGCAAGAGCATCAGTGCCAAGTTTCCAACAGTACGTGTTCTCTTTGTGTCTAGATCACATTTTGCTAATTCTTACAGTATTTCCACCTTTTCCGTGATTATCTGTTATAGTGACCCACGATCTTTGATGTTACTATTGTAATCGTTTTGGGGTACCACTCACTGTCCATATGAGATGGTGAACTTAATTAATACACATTGTGTGTTTTCTGACTGTTCCAGCAACCGGTCTTCCCCACATCTTGCTGCCTCTCCTCGGGCTTCTCTATTCCTTGAGACACAACGATACCGAAAGTGGGCCAATTCCAGGCACAGGAGCTCATACCTGTAATGCCAGCACTTTGGGAGGCCAAGGCAGGAGGATTGCTTGAGCCAAGGAGTCAAAGACCAACTGAGGCTACAAAGTAAGACCTCATCTCTACCAGAAACAAAATAATCAGCTGGGGGTGATGGCACATCTGTAGTCCCAGCTACTTGGGAGGCTGAGGCCCAGGAGGCCGAGGCTGCAGTCAGCCATGATTGTACCACCGCACTCCAGCCAGGGTAACAGAATGAGACCCCAAGCCAAAAATTTAAAAAAAAGAAAATAGCCCAATTAATAACCCTACATTGGCCTCTAAATGTTTAAGTGAAGGGAAGAGTCACACATCTCTCACTTTAAGCAATCATTAAGCTTGATGAAGGCAGGTCAAAGCCTAGAACAGGCTGAAAGCTAGGACTTTTGCACCACTGAACCCAGTGATAAGTGCCAAGGACCAGTTCTTGAAGGAAATTAAAAAGACTCCTCCAGGGGACACACAAAGGATAAGAAGGTGAAATTGGGCCGGGCTCGGTGGCTCAACCTTAATGCCAGCACGTTGGGAGGCCAAGGCAAGTGGACTACCCGAGCCCGCAGGTTTGAGACGAGCCTGGGCAACTTGGTAAGACCTCATCTCTACAATAAATCAAAAAAAAGAAAAAAGTGAAAATGTCTTATTGTTGAGTTGGAGAAAGTTTTACCGGTCTGAATAGACGATCAAACCAGCCGCAACATTCCCCAAGCCTAATTCAGAGCAAGCTTCTTAATTGTCCTCAACTTTTTTTTTCCTTCTTCTACTTTTTTTTGGAGACAGGGTCTTTCTCTGTCACCCAGGCTGAACAACCTCCAACTACTAGGCTCAAACAATCCTCCTGGCTGGGCGTGGTGGCTCACACCTGTAATCCTGAAACTTTGAGAGGCCATGGCAGGAGAATCACTTGAGCCCAGGAGTTCCAGACCAGTGTGGACAACATAGCATGACTTCATCTCTACGAAATATTTTTAAAATATTAGCTGGACACGCTGGCGCATGCTTGTCATCTCAGCAACTTGAGAGGCTGATGTGGAAGGACTACCTGAGCCCAGGAGTTTGAGGCTACAGTGAACCGTGATCATGCCGCTGCACTCCAGCCTGGGCGACAGAGTGAGACCTCAACTCAAAAAAAGAAAAAAAATACTCTCACCTTAGCCTTTGAATGGGTAGGACTACAGTTGCATGCCACTATGCCCGGCTAATCTTTTTTCTTTTTTTGTAAAGGCAGGGTCTTGCTATATTGCCCCAGCTAATCTCAAACTCCTAGCCTAAAGTGATCCTTCTGCCTCAGCCTCCCAAATTGCTGGGATTTCAGGCATAAGCCACCACCTCGACCATCTCTCTTCAATGCTATAAAGGCAGAGAGAAGTGAGGAAGTTACAAAAGTTGGAAATTTTCAGAAGTTGGTTTTTGAGGGGTTTGTTGGGTTTTTGTTGTTGTGGTGGTGGTTGTTTTAGTTGGAATCTCACTCTGTCACCTAGACTGGAGTGCAGTGGCCACTCCCGGCCACCGCAGCCTCGACCTGCTAGACTCCGGCGATCCTTCCGCCTCAGTCTTCCAAGGAGCTGGAACTATAGGCGCACGCTACCATGCCTGGCTCATTTTTGATTGATTATAGAGACGAGGTCTCGCCAAGTTGCCCAGGCGGATCTCGAACCTGGGGCTCAGGCTATCCACTCACCTCAATGCTGGGATTACAGGCTGGGACGACAGGCTGAGCCACCGAGCCCGGCTAGTTTTTGAGGTTTAAGGAAAGAAGTTGCCTCTACCACATAAAAGTACACGGTGAAGTGGCAAGTGCTGATGTAGAAGCTACAGCACGTTAGCAATGATCTCGCTAAGATCACTGATGAAGATGGCTACACTGAGAAACACACACATCTTTACTGCAGACAAAACAGCCATGGATTGGAAGACGCCACCTAGGACTTTCATAGCTAGAGAGAAGTCAATGCCTGGCTTCAAAGCTTCAAAGGACAGACTGACTATCTTGTTAAAACCTAATGCAGCTGGTGACTTTATGTTAAAGCCAATGCGCATTTACCAGTCTGAAAATCTTAGGGTCCTTCAGAATTATGCTAAATCTACTCTACTTGTGCTCTAGAAATAGAACAGCAAACCCTAGATGACAGCACATCTGTTTATAATACGACTTACTGATTTTTTTTTTTTAAGTAAGGTCTTGCTGCTTCCCAGGCTGGAGTGCAATGTATGATCACAGTTCACCGCAGCCTTGGACTCCTGGGCTCAAAGGATCCTCCTGCCTCAGCCTCCAAAGTAGCTGGGACTACAGGCATGCACTGCTATGCCTGGCTAATTTTTTGTTTTGTTTTGTTTTGTTTTTTAGAGATGAAGTGTCACCATGTTGTCCAGGCTGGAGTGCAGTGGCACTCCAGTAAGCAGTGGCACTCCAGTATTCAGTAAGCCTGGCAGCTTACTGAATATTTTAAGCCCACTGTTGAGAACTACTACAAAGAAAAAGATTCCCTTCAATGTATTACTATTCATTGATAATGCACTTGGTCACCCAAGAGCTCTGATGAAGAAGTACAAGGAGATTAATGTTGTTTTCATGCCTGCTAACACAGCATCCATTCTGAAGCCTATGGGACAAGGAGTTATTTCAACTTTCAAGTCTTTTTTTATTTTTTTATTTTTGTAGAGATAGAGTATCATTATGTTGACCAGGTCCAAGGTAGTCTCAAACTCCTGGCCTCAAGTAATCCTCCTGCCTCAGCCTCCCAACATGTTGGTATTACAAGTATGAGCTATTGTACTCAGCCTCAAGTATTATAAGAAATACATCTTACAGGGCTATAGTTGCCATAGATAGTGATTTCTTGGATGAATCTGGGGAAAGTAGAAAACCTTCTAGAAAGGATTTGCCAGTCTAGGTGCCACAAAGAACATCTGTAATTTATGAGAGAAGGACAAATTATCTACATTAACAGGAGTTTGAAAGACATTAGCTCTAACCTTCATAGATGAATTTCAGGGGATCAAGACTTCAGTGGGGGCTGGGTACGGTGGCTCAAGCCTATAATCCCAGCATTTTGGGAGGCCGAGGCGAGAGGATTGTCTGAGTTCAGGGGTTTGAGACCAGCCTGGGTAACTTGGCAAGTTACCCAGGCTAAAAGGGTAACTTGCCAAGACCTCACTCTAAAATAAATTTTTTTTAAAAAATTAGCTGGGTGTGGTAGTATGCACCTGTATTTCCAGCTACTTGGAAGGCCGAGGCAGAAGGATTGCCTGGGCCCAGTAGGTTAAGGCTGGGTGACAGTGTGAGGCTCCAACTCAAAAAAAAAAAAAAAAAGGCTGGGCTCAGTGGCTCAGCCTGTAATCCCAGCACTTTGGGAGGCCAGGGTGAGTGGACTGCCTGAGCCCGTGGGTTCCAGACTAGCCTGGGCAACTTGGTAAGACCTCATCTCTACAATAAATCGGAAAATTAGCGAGGTATGATAGCACGTGCCTGTAGTTCCAGCTACTTGGAAGGCTGAGGCAGAAGGATCGCTGGAGCCCAGTAGGTTGACGCTGGGGTAGCCGTGAGAAGGTCCCTGCACTCCAGCCTGGGCGATGGAGTGCGACTCCAACTCAAAAAAAAAAAAAGACTTCAGTGAAGGAAGTAAATGCAGATCAGGTGGAAATAGCAAGAGAATTATAAAATAAAGACGGGACTGAACTGCAGTAATCTCACGATAAGACTTGAACAGCTAAGTTGCTTCTTATGGATGAGAAAGGAAAGTGGTTTATTGATGAAATCAACTGGCAAAGATACTATGAACATCGTTGAAATGCCAACCGAGGATTTAGAGTATGACATAAACTTAAGTTGATAAAGCAGCAGCCAGGTTTGAAAAGATTACCTCCAATTTTGAAAGTTCTACTGTAGGTAAAATGTTGTCAAACAGCATCCCAAGCTACAAGAAAATGTTTTGTGAAAGGAAGAGTCAACTGATGCGGCAAACTTCACTGCTGTCTTAAGAAATTGCCACAGGCATCCCAGCCTTCAGCAAGCACAAACCTGATCAGTCAGCAGCGTCAACATCATGGCAAGACACTCCACCAGCAAAAAGAGTAACTCACTGAAGGCTCAGATGATTGCTAACATTCTCCAGCAATAAAATATCATTATTACTTTTTTGAGTCAGGGTTTCACTCTATTGCCCAGGCTGGAATGCAGTGGCACAATCACGGCTCACCAAACCTGGAACTCCTGAGCTCAAGCGATCCACCAGCCTCAGTCTCCTGAGTAGCTGGAACTACAGGCATGTACCAGCATGCCTGGCTAATTTTTGTAGAAACAAGGTTTCACTATGTTGTCCAGGCTGGTCTCAAGTTCCTGGGCTCAAGCGATCCTCCCGTCTCGGCTTCCCAAAGTGCTGAGATTACAGGCGTAAGCCACTGTGCCCAGTCTAAAGTATTTTAAATTAAAGCATATACATGATTGTTTTTTTAGACAAAATGCACACTTAGTAGACTACAGTATAGTATAAATATAATCTTTATATGCACTGGGAAACCAAAAAGCTCACATAGCTCGTGTTAATGCAGTATTAGCTTTATTGCTGTGGTCTGGAACTGAACCCACAATAATGCTTCTTTAGCCAGCTTTTTCTCCCCCCTAGAGAAAGGAGATAAAACATTCTAGGATGAGAATAAAAAAAGAGTTTCAGGAGCCCGGCTCGGTGGCTCAGCCTGTAATCCCGCGCTTTGGGAGCCTGAGGTAAGTGGATTGCTTGAGCCCGCATGTTCGTGACCCGCCCGGGCAGCTTGGCGAGACATCTCTACGATAAATCAAAAAATTAGCTGGGCGCATTAGCGTGCACCTGTAGTTCCAGCTACTTGGAAAGCTGAAGCGGAAGGATCGCTGGAGCCCAGCAGGTCGAGGCTGCGGTGGCCGGGAGCGGCCACTACACTCCAGTCTGGGTGACGGAGTGAGACTCCAACTCAAAAAAAAGAAAAAAAGAGTTTGAAGAAGATTCAGGGCAGTTAGAAGCCAGCAATAGTCTCTGCTCCTAACCAGTATCCCCAAGATGACCTCCAAGGTGGGAGGATGACAGAACCTGCAACACATCCTGGGATCTGACAGAGGAGAGGGGACTCTCACCCGGCTCCCTATAAGGACTCTCAGGAGGGACAGCCTTGAAGTAAGGATAAGAGGGAGCCACAACACGGGCCATATGGCCTGAGGCTGGGAGAAACAGGCTTCATGGATGCCAAGGTGGAATTCAGGAAACACACATCACACCTTCAAGGCTGTCAGCCTAAGGCAGAGCGTGACTGCAAACCAGACAGACACACACACACACACTCTCACAAGCGCTGCCATGGCACAGAACTGAGATCCATCATAGGGACAGGGTCAGAGGGAAAAAGAAATCCTAAATTGGTTCTCATCCAAAATCACTGAGCGCATCCTTAAGTCACTAAGGAAAAATAAACTGGAATTATCTGCTACTATCAGAGAGATCAGAAGTTCAACATAGAAATTAGGTTCAGTTATAGAAAATGTAAGTTACTTTTTTCATGCCTAAGTCAATGGCCTGAGAAAATCTTACCTACTATATGTCCTCTCAAAAGTGCAGTCCAGCCGTGCTCAGTGGCTCAGCCTGTAATCCCAGTGCTTTGGGAGGCTGAGGTGAGTGAATTGCCTGAGCCCATGGGTTCGAGACCTGCCTGGGCAACCTGGCGAGACCTCATCTCTACAACAAATTTAAAAAAAAAATTAGCCAGTCGTGGTAGCGCTCGCCTGTAGTTCCAGCTACTTGGAAGGCTGAGGCGGAAGGATCACCGGAGCCCAGCAGGTCGAGGCTGGGATGGCCGGGAGCAGCCACTGCACTCCAGTCTGGGTGACAGAGTGAGACTCTGACTCAAAAAAAAAAAAAAATGCAGTCCATATCAAGCAGAGTCATATGGACGAAAAGGAAATGAAAAGAAAAAAAAAGTGGTCTTATTCACAAAATAGTCAAAAGGTGGAAACAGCCCAAGTCTCCATGAACAAATGACTGGATAAATAATATGTGGCATATACATACAACGGAATGTCATTCAGCCTTGAGAAGGTAGAACATTCTAACACATATCACAACATGGATAAACCTGGAAGACACTATGCAAAGTGAAATAAGCCAGTCACAAAAGGCCAGATTCTGTAGATTCCAGTGACATATGGCACCCGGAATGGCCATAATGAGACACAAAGTATGATGGAGGTCTCTAGAGGGTGGGGGAAGCGGGGGTGGGGAAGGAGCTATTGCTTAAAATAACTTTCGTCTTCTGGAGAAGATAAAAAAGTTCTGAATATGGACAGTGGTGACAAGTGTACAACAAAGGTGAATGTACTCAATGCCACAGAACAATTCACTTAAAAATGGTTAAAATGGTAAATTTTATGTCATGTGTATTTAATCACATTTTTTTAAAATGCAGCCTCTGTGTAACTTCTGCAAGCTGCTTTGCACCTATTCAGTCAATTTTTTTTTTTTATGGTTTAAAGTTCTTGCAACTAAAGGCTCTAACTGATCATTAAGAATTACCAGATGCCCAACCTATGGAATATATATTCAGGAAGCCCATATCAATATGTCAAAGATACAGTTAATCTTTGAACTACAGAATCTAATGGATTTCGCCCTCAGTTCCCCAGTTAGTGAGAGTAAATACAGCACCAAGTTATGTGCCCAATATAAGCAGAAAGTTGCATGTCAAGTCTTACCCCAATTTCTCTCTCGAAGTCTCCCCCGTGCCTCAAGGGACCCCGTTTCCAATGCCTCCAGTGAGGACCACGCCAAACTCCCCGTCTAGACATTGAAGTGGCCGCCTCTCCCGATCTGGGTCAACCCGGGGAGTCTGCTGCAGCCCCTACCCCTCCATCTTCCTGACAAGACAGCAGCCCACTGTAATTGCAGTATTGTAGAAGGGGGCATGGTCTTCTGTCATTGGCTTTTTTCACTTCATGTTTTTACATTGTTTTTATTTCTCTTTCTTTATTCTCAATGTTTGTTTTAATTAAGCATAATGTTCTCAAAGGTCATCTTGGTTTGTAGCATGCACATTTCATTTTTTTTTTTTATTGTCAAGTAGCATTCCATTGTGTGGCTGTGCCACATTTTGCTTACCTATTCATTAGTTGATGCACATTTTGATTGTTTCCACTCTGGCTACTGTGAATGATGCTGCTATGAACGATGGGGTCTGTGTGGATGTAGGGTTTTCAGTTCTCACCAGTATTTCACAAGTAGAAAGGATGGGTCACGCCATCACTCGCTTAAAACTTTGAGCGTCCGCCAGACTGCTTCCCACAGCAGCACAAGATCAGTTGTGAGCCCTTGACACCGAAGTACATAAGTGGGATCAGAATTCAAGGCTAGAGAGTAAGCGAACAAACTTTTGAGAAGACGACAGTGGAGAGAGAGGGTGGGCTGAGGAAGAAAAGATGCGAAACCTCGAGGAATCACACAAGATGGGTCACACAGGACGGGTCGCGGAACAGCGTCCAAAGTCAGATGATGTGGTAAATATAAAAATGCTTTGACAAAGCAGAAAGTCAGAGAAAAAACTGTTTCTAATTTCATAGGAATATCCAGCTGTAGTATGTTTGTCAACAATGCCAGCTTTGTACAAAAGAGGCAGAGTAAAATGTGCCAAGGGGCAAAACCGGCTTGACTGCAGGGCCTGAGAACCTCACAGTGCTTGCGGGGACCTCCCCCAGGAATCCCCCCACACCTCTGTTGGGAGCCGGTCGTGGAGGCCCGCCTGAGCGTTAGGAATCCAGGTGGGCTGCGGACCCTGAGACCACCAGGTTTGGTTCAGGAGCTGAAGGCCCATTCCCTCCTCCCTGCTTTGTTGTTTGGCATGACCCACTAGCAGGGACTTTGATGATCTAAGCATGAAGTTCTGAGAATATGACAGGCATGGCTGAGTCTAGGGATCCCTTGTTCCTGTTTCTCACAGACTGAGGTTTCACCTTTAAACTGCACACAGTTCAAACTCAGGTCACATTTGGGAGCCTTATACATGATACAAGCTTCTTTATAAGAGTTTAAAGTATATTTATAGAATTAGTATATACATTTAGAGAGCTGTTTCCAGCTTTAGATGGTATAGATGATTATCTAGGGTTACCAGAAATGGCCCAGCACGAACTTTGGACTGGGCCGCATTCCTAAGGGCCCAGCATCCACTTTGGGCTGGGCTGCATTCTTTTAAACTGGTTCTTCAGCTACAATTAATGTAGGGTTTTTTCTACTTATAATAGAAACTGAATTTATTTTATTCATAGAAGGTATTGTAGAATAGGTCATGCTACGTGAGGGAATTATGTTAGTTCAAGCATGATCAAACGTGATACTTTAAGGTTTTATAAGAATAAAGCTAACCTTAGAAATTTCATTGTTCCCACTTTCTACTAATTGCGGTTTTGGCTTTAGTACAATTATAGTTTGTATTTGGGTATTATTTTAGAAGCCTTATTGCTGATGATCAGCCTTATATATTAGGATTAGGAATTAGAAACTTTTATAGAAATTAAGATAGATACATAGGGTTTTAGAATAGAGAATTTTGTTAAGAGATTGTAATCAATTGTTCCCAGAAACGGCCCAGCGTGATCTTTGGACTGGGCCACATTCTTTAGGAACTGGTTTGAGCTATAATTAAGAGTTTCTATAGTGTAGGTAGAATTAGCACAGAATAGAAAGGTATTAGGATTTAAGTTAGTCACTAGGTGTTGTGCATGCATAAGCTTTAGAAGTTATTGATTATTAGAATATTATGATGTTAAAATTGTTGTATTGCCTTTGAGGAACATAAACCAAGCATAAGAAACAGTGAGATAATTTTGGGATTGTCCTTTCGCATGCTTGGGAAAACGCCTGGTGGGTAGGGGACGCCCCTCATCCACCTGGCTTTGTGTTCACGTAATAGTCTTGTGATTTGATTGGGATTGTCCTTCCTCATGCTTAAGAAAACACCTGGTGGGTGGGGGGAGTGCGCCTCATCCACCTGGCTTGTGTTCACATGAAAATCTTGTGATTTAACATGTGAAAATTTGGGATAAAAGACTCACGGTTGGTCCCAATAAATGGCTTCTGCTCATTTCACTGAACAGTTGTCCACTTTCTTTCTTTCTCTTTCTTCCTCTTTATATCTATCCCTCCATCTTTCTTTCAATATCTATCCCTACTACAGAATCAGCTTCTGCACTAGACAGAGTCCAGTCTCTTTATTTCTCCTTATTTCTCCAGAATATTCGCCGACACTGCCCCACCTTCCAGGGACCCTCTAAATCTCTTTTTGGGGGCTGGCCCCCCATACACCTCTGTGGAAGGACCTTGGCAAAGAGAAGGGACTGTCACATAAGCTGTCAGCTAAACAAAAAGATTTCTAATCAAAAGGTCATAGGAGAATCCACAAGTATCTCACAATGGAAAGTTTTTAAGACATCAGTAGTATATTTAGGATATGCAAAAACTATATCCATCTTTATAATTTTCTGTAATTTCCCAATTTTCTATGATGAGTCCATTTTTTTTTTTTTTTATGAGTTGGCGTCTCACTCTGTCACCCAGGCTGGAGTGCAGTGACACACTCATGGCCACCACAGCCTCAACCTGCTGAGCTCAGGTGATCCTTCCACCTCAGCCTTCCAAGAAACTGGAAATACAGGCACGCGCCACCACGCCTGGCTTATTTTTTTTATTTATTGTAGAGATGATTCTCATCAAGTTGCCAAGGCTGGTCTCGAACCCATGAGCTCAGGCAATCCTCTCACCTTGGCCTCCCAAAGTGCTGGAATTATAGGTGTGAACCACCACGCCAAGTCCCAGTGTGTATTTTTAAAATGAACATTGGCCAGGCACGGTGGCTCACGTCTGTAATCCCAGCACTTTGGGAGGCTGAGGCAGGACTATTTGAGTCCAAGAGTTCAAGATCAGCTTAGGCAACCTAGCAAGACCTCATCTCTACAAAAAAAAAAAATAAGCTGGACAGGGTGGTGCACGCCTGTAGTCCAAGCTACTCAAGAGGCTGAGACAGGAGGCTTGCCAGACCCTAGCAGATCGAGGCAGCAGTGAGTTGTGATCATGCCGCTGCATTCTAGCCTAGACAACAGAGAGCCCAACTCAAAAAAATAAATTAAATAAAGTAAAAATGAGGTTCAAAGCCAAAGTTTTCCTTCTGGAGTTAGCCCACAAAATGCTTGTGCCAATCCCATTTCTGTCTTTTTTTAAATTTCAGTGAAGGTCTTTGGAGAAATATTCACCTGTCCAGACTGTTTTAAGGAAAGGTTAGAGCTGCTTGATGATACAAGGCAGGCACAGCCAAGAACCCAGGTGCTCATTTGGCCAGTTCTGTGAAACAATATAAAGCCATATCCTTGTTCTTGAGGGACAGGATTGTACCTAAGGCCTGGACGGGCTCCCTAAGCCACACAATCCTCCTGGGCAGGAATCCTGTTGCTTCTCTACTAATGCCCACCTCTGGAGCTGGTCCCAGGAAGAGTGACGGCTACTTTCTCGAGAACAGTGGAAGGAGGAGAGCCTCGGGGTCCATCCTTGCGGATCCTCTGTTCTTTCTCTTGGAGATTTGAAAATTAGCCTCTAGATGCCAAGAAATAAAGCCTCAGTGTTAATTTTTAACACTATGAGTCTTTCGGTTGGTTGTATTGGTTCTGAATCTAATAGCCTATTAAAGTAGAAGGGTCCAGCCCACTGACTTTGCCCCCAAAACAACCTCCCAAATGATTATAAAAATCTTCCTCTTTCCCCCAGAAAGCAAAAGCAAACCGCCTGCCCTTTGTACTTACCAGCTGTGAAAACTCCTCTGGCTTCACTTCCATTGTCAGGGTGAGAAAAGGGTTCACCCAAGGAAGGTCTAACAACAGAAATGCGGCAGAGAAAACTGAGGGGAGTCTTTTCTGACTTGCGAACTGGTCTTGCCGGCAGGTCCAGCTGGTAGGTCCAGACAGCAAGGCCAGCCTTCTGTCACGGAAACACAGCTGCAGCAGACAAATACGGAACTCCAGCCAGAGCAGATGGCCACGGGCAAATGTTAATTAATATTAAATGACACCAGATGATCATGAGTAACGGATATAAGGGTCGCGCTAAACAAGTTACTTCCTTTATCATTCTTTTCTAACAAGCCCGACTTTCTTCTTTGGGGATTTTACACGTTTTCATAGGTTCATTCTCCTTGAGCCAAAAACCATAGTCTCCCCAGTGAGTAAAGATTTCTAGTGCAACAGAAGAGAGCACGGCGCATCCATCACACATCTGCCCCACTCCTGCTCAGGCAGACCCGGACACAGGCCTCTGGCTCCCCTCCCATCTCCCCCATGGCTTCAGTCACTTCCACGGGCTCCCAAGGGTGACTACTCAGGCACACCTCCCCCTCCCTGAATCACAGGGTCAAACATCTACTGACCAAAAGGACTCCCGCCTCTCCAGACTCAGGCTCCTAAAATGCTAGTCCAAAGTGAGCTGTGCAACCGCTCATTTCACAGCAGACTCTAAACCCGCAAAGCTGGGCTTCTCATCTTCGCCCCAAAACTCCACATTCCCCATGTTTATTCTTTCAGAATCGCAGGCACCAATGACTCCTCTCAAGCCTCCTCCATCTATCCCCACCTCTAGGGGTCAGCAAGTTTGGAAATTCTCCCTTTACAATGCATTCATTCTATCTGCCTCTTACCCAGTCACGCCAATCACCAGCTACCCAACCTGACCTAACCTCACAGACAGCAAGAGCTTGCTCACAGGCCTCTCTGCCTTTGGTCTCTCTCTTTTGGTAATGCGACAGGGCCAGGATTCAAAACGAGGACTGACTCCAAAGCTGCTCCCTCTCTTCAAAACAAACTACAGTCCTCCGGTGCCTATCATCACAAGTCCAAATCCCCTAGTCCCTAAGTTCAGAATTTTCTAAACATTAACAATCCAACCTTAACAGATTTGTCCCTCCTTTTAAAAGGGTAACATCCCTATTCCCAATTAATGTGATATATTTCTGCCTTGGTTCCAATTATTCTGCCCACCCAAAATGACCTTCTCCTAGTTCCACACTTACCTCAATCCCACCTCTTTCATGAACTACTTTAAGCTATACTTCCTAAATTCCTATAGCAATTATTCACATGTTATTCAGAAATTAAGTACTGTTCTTATAAGGAGAAGGTCCTTGCCTATCTATACTGTCTTGAATTTAAATTCATAGTAGGGAACCCTCATACATTGCTGGTAGGAATTTAAGATGCAGCCACTTTGAAAAACAGGTTGGCAGTTTCTTAAAAAGCTAAACATAAAATTACCATTTTTACCATGGACTCCTAGGTAACTACGCAGAAGAAATGGAAACATTTTTACATTCACACACAGATTTGCACACTAATGTTCAGGCGTTATTCATAATAGCCCAAAAGTGGAAACTGAAAATCATCATCGTCTGATGACTGCATAGATAAAATGTGGAATATTCAAACAATGGAATACTGCTCAGCAATAAAAAAGGAATAAACTCAAATAAGCCACGACACGAACCTTAAAAACACTATCTGCTAAGTGAAAAGTCACAAGAGATCATATACTGTATGTGTCCCTTTATATGAAATGTCCAAAAAAGGCAAATTTACAGATGAAAAATAAATTATGCTACCTAGAGCTGGCACTTGGAGCAGTGATCTTTTTTTTTTTTTTTTGAGTCTCACTCTGTCGCCCAGGCTGGAGGGCATTGGCACACTCCCAGCCACCATAGCTTTGACCTGCTAGGTGATCCTTCCATCAAGTAGCTGGAACTACAGGCATGCGCCACCACGTCCAGCTGGTCTTTTGATTTATTGTAGAGATGAGGTCTCACCAAGTTGCCCAGGTTGGTCTCGAACCTGTGGACTCAGGCAATCCTCTCACCTCGGCCTTCCAAAGTGCTGGGATTATAAATATGAGCCACTGCACCTGGTCTGGAGCGGTGTTCTTTTTGGGAGATAAAAATGTTCTAAGCCGGGCTCAGTGGCTCAGCCTGTAATCCCAGCAGTTTGGGAGGCCGAGGTGAGTGGATTGCCTGAGCCTACGGGTTCGAGACCAGCCCAGGCATCTTGGCTGATACTGGGATGGCCATGAGTGTGCCACTGCGCTCCAGCCTGGGCAACAGAGTGAGACTCCAACTCAAAAAAAATAAGTTTTGAAACTGATTTATGGCGATGGCACCACTGCTTGGTAAACTCAATTGTATACTTGATATGAGTCGATTTTATATGTAAATGTACTTGAATAAGGCTGTAAAAAATGAATAAATCATAGTAGACTCTCAAATGTTAGCTGAGCATCTAACTACTTCTTACCTGTTTATATCTTTTCTCACCACCTCCTCCCCTGAAACTAGACCCTAAACACCTCGAATGTGAGGCTCAAGTCTCCCATTTATTTTCATGTTAATTTTGATGGCAAACTACACCTAGCCCAAATTTATACGAACGTTGTGTGTTCTTCACTCTCTGTGGATTTGACTTTTGCCTTCTCAGGCTACCAGGTGATGCCATACAGAAACATCAAGGAAGAGATGGTCCATATGCACATCGAGGCAGGGTAACTGGGCTCTGAAGTACAGCTCTTCTACTTCTTAGCTGCCAACTCACAGCAAGTTAACCGTCCTAAATCAAATCCAAATCAGGGAAGATACCAGCAACTACCTCTCAGGGTTGTTGTAAGGACAAAGTGAGATAACATGGATAAAACGTTTAGCTTGGTGTTTGGAACACGTGGAGCTCACGAAATGTTGACTTAAAAGACGTGTACACAAACCCAAGCACACCAGAGAAATCTCCCACACAGAAAACCACCGTTGTAACAGAGGGGACAACCACAGATCCACCTCTTCTTGTCATCCAGCCCCAAGAGTGGTCCTGGGACATCTCTTTTCCCTCCTAAGATAATTGAAGACTGTGTATGCCCGGAAACACAACTACTACACATTTAACACGCAGAACTAAACATTCTCCAACCTTGAACACTTAATTTGTCTGACTGTCCATCTTCTGACTCTCATCCTGCAAGGTGGGATTTCACTTCCTGGCCCCCTTATGGTTTATCAGGGCCACGTGTCTGGGTCTAAACAATGAATTGTGGAAGTGACCAGAGCATGTGTTTGTCCAACCCTCCAAGCTCTTTCCATTCCCGGCCCACAACTAGCAACAGTCCAGTTAGGGACTGCACTGTCAGCCTGGGTGAAGACGTTAGCAGCTCCCCCAGCTAAGCTGCAACAAACATGAGTGAGATGTAAACTCTGTTCTGCACCTGTAAGTTGTAGGGGATGTTACCACAGAGCTCCCAGGCTATGAATTATTTATTTTAAATCTCTCACTCAAAATCTTTAGACCCTCTATTCCCCTGACTTCTGTTACAAGCCACACTCCCTGTTCTGTCACCTCTGATCGTTTCTCCACTTTCTCATAGATGCCACTTCCCTGGCCTAACTCGTTAAGCTATGCTGTTCACCAAGTTTCGTTCTCAGCTCGTGATCCTTCTCATTCTGTGAGCTCTCCAGGCAGATCCTACCCACTCCTGATTTACCCACCTGGCTGCTCCATAAGCATCATCAATCCAGTATGCCCGAAAGAAAATGCATCAGCTGTCCAGTCCCACCTAGACACAAGATTCCTCCTACATTTGGCACTTGGTGAACAGCACCAAATTCCACATTCACCTGAGTCAGAAGCCTGGCAGTGACGCTGGGCTTTTCCCTCCCTCACCCCAACCACATCCAACCAACCAGTCTTGGCAATTTTCACCTTCCTTAAATGTATGTGTTGTTTTTGTCCAGGGGAAGGAAGTATTTACTTTTGCTTGTTTAATGCTTTTTACGGTAGATACTAAGAAAACAAATTATTTCAGGCTCAGGGAGTTTTATTTTGGTGTCAGCCATGACAATGATGCTCTATCTGAGGAGAACAAATAGTTTAGCCCACACCAAGAGATAAGACAGCTTTTAATTTCTGAGTACACAGTTGTGAAACTATGGAAGTAGCAACCTACATGTTTGTCTCATCTCTTTAGATGCTTGTTTAAGTAAAAGTCTCATTAAATTCCCTTAAGCATTACTCATATTACCATTCATGTTTAAGACAAGACTTGTCATTCACCAAGTATTTATGGCTGGTTCTCTTCTTCTTCTTATAAATAATGTAATACGCATCCCCTAATTCATCTCTACTTTCTCTACCCTGCTTGATTTTCTGAAGTTGAAAAAAGTATTCCTGGCATGCTAAAACCAGAGCCAAGGTTTCTCAACAACTTCAGTTAAACTACCTTTAATGCCCCAATCAACGTAGACCACACATGCATTATCTGCACTTTAAAGAACTCCAAGTGGCTGATGTCTTTTGGTTAGGGTAACCATCACACAGTGGTAAGTGCCTGGCAGCCTGCTCTTCTTCAGCCTCGAAAATATTCAGAATTTATTCTCCAGATAGAAGAGTTCTCACAGCAGCACACTCAGTTACAAAAAGACCAAAAAATTTTATTGCTTTGTGACAAGCCAGCAAACACAACTGAACAATTATAAACATGACACTTCTAAATTCTCAAATGAAATTCCAAGATCAAAATGTGCACCTCCACTTAAACTGCATTTGTTAAAACCGAAACCCACATTTTCTGGCAAACACTTAAGTATTCTCAAGCAGAACTGATACCTAAAGAGGCAAGTAAAAACTATTATCGAACTTACTGTCTATGTCCAATCACACAGTTCAAAAGCCTTTTATGCTTAATCCAGGCAGTGCTATTGCTGCACATTTTAAGTGACCATCCTGGGCGCTTTTAAGAACCTAACACTTTTTGCTTTCTACAAAACTGCAGAAAGAGCTGTCAAGAAAATTGTGTTAAAATTCAACACCGCACTACAACTCACATCTCATGTCTACGTCTTTCCTTATGATGGAAAATGCAGTCAGTCTAACATGGCCTGATAAAAGCTGTGGAGGCTATGCCAAATATCGTGTCATACAAACAGGAAGCCCAAATCGGTTGCTAGGCAAGAAAGGGTGATACTTCTAAATACTTCATGTTATTTTGGAAACACTAGCACTTTCCTTTCAGTGGGTGCCAAAGAACTACAGATTAAGTCACCATTTTAATAATTTCAACTCAATAGCAAGAGTTACCTGGTAAATATTCTTATTACTAACAGAAAATGAGGAAGGGGAATGCCAACAAGATTTGCATGACTTGCCCCAAACTTTAAATTTAAAACCTGACTGTTCATAGTCATCAACAACCTGAAATTTCTTACTCTAAAAAACATTACCAAATCAAACTAATTTTTTAATCTGGGATTTTATCTTTCTTCCAAAGCACAGCATTTTTTTCTAATATACTAGTCAGGGTTTTGTGTATTAACTCATGTGGGTGGCTTTATGCTCCAAGACCAAATGGCAGACAATTTTTAATTGGTGTAATAGCAGAACGTTAAGGCAGTATCAGAAAGCAGAGGTGTTTTGAAACACTAAGCACAACCCCCTGCCTGGTAGAACCAAATGATAAGATGTTACTAAATTCCTTACTACAAAAACTTTCCAAAATCCACTGAGCTTGACTTTGTAGTTTAATCCTTTATATTTTGATGGCAGTGAGAGAGAACCCAGGGCTATAACTCCCTTGACAAAAAAATTCAACTTCTGATTTACTCGCAAAGTTTAAAATAAGGTAGGGAAAATATAAAATGCGTTTTCCTTGCTTGGCAACCATTCTTTTTAATGATCTATTTTTAGATACACCTGTGGATGGATGTTAACTTGGATATAGAAAATATCAGGCATCACATCTGGGAGAACCACAAACAAGACAATAAACTTCTCAATCAGCACATCAACAGTCAGGGCAAGCAAGAAAAGGACTTTACCAAGAGATTAACATTTCACTTTGTGACAGAACTGAAATACAGAGAAGTACAGAGCAAATTCGCTGAAACAACAAAGAAATGTCTGTCCACGTAGAGGCTGTTTTTTTAACTCCCAAAAGAGTGTTTCAATTCTGATACTCACGCCACACAACTAGTTACGAAAATAAAGCGCAGTGCTCAGCAACTGGGCGTCCTAACTACCATCAGAGGCACTCTGGGCTCACCCCCTCCTGGCACCTGCTGAGTCAGCAAGACCGGGAGCAGGGAGAGCCTCCTATTTTTCAACACAAGCGGCTGCCGTCTCCTTGTTGAAGCCCCGGATGGAGAGATCATAGACCACCTCCTCCACTTTCTTCACGTCATACTTCAAGCCGTCATAGCGCTTCCTCAGGGAGTCATTTTTCAGGTTGAGAAGGCGGAAACCGGAATCCAGCTCGTTGATGAAGGTGGAGATGTGAAGGGGCCGAGCGTAGTCTCCAGCAGTCACGCTGTTGACGGACAGCCTCGACTGCAGAGGGAGAGAAATGGGGGCACGTTACCAAGAGGCTGCTCCTTAGCTACCTTCCTCCAGACCGCAACGCGAAGAACCTCAGGCTGAGACTGCTACACTGACGCCGTGTCTCAAAGTACACACAATGACAGACAAAACAGGACTCTCCCTGAAAATGAGACTATTCGCACCAAGTAACATTTAAAAACACATCTTTTGAAAATTTCTCTTAATTTCTTAAACTGGCTATTGCAAAATGAAGTGTTTTATATCATGCAAGTGTCACTTCTACAGTTCATCGGCTGACAGAAAAAAGAAACAACCGAGTAAGCAGAGCAGTTTTGCTCTCTTTGTATCGAGACCAAATGATAACATTTCTAGAGTCCACCTACTGAGCTGCAACTCCAGTCACCTAGAATGAGTAAGACAGAGAGGGCAGAAGCAGCTAAGTCAGTGAAACACTGCCTTGAAGAGCAGATAAGATTGATTCAAGACCCAACTCAAGATTCTCCATCTCCATAAAATCCTCCCCACTATTCCAGGCTTCCCTCAAATGCATTCTCAACATATTCAGTCTTAAAGACACCTCACACTGACAAGTAATAGTGATGAGGTGCTTCAAATTCACCAGTCAAGTGTCTCCAACAAGCCTGAGGCAAACAGTACAGCCTGCAGTGGGCCCCAGTATCCATTCTCTCCATCTTCCTCAGTGGAGGAGTTTTCAGCACACACACACCCGCCTGCCAGATGCCATTTTTGCTCCCCTACAGACAAGGCACTGGAATGCTAACTAGAAGTTGTATGTACCACTTCAAAGATACATCCTTAGAGTGCGAGACTATGCCCTCTTCCCAATTTCCTCCTCCTACTGGCTGAAGTGAAGATGTGAACAGAGCAACAGGTCTGGAACAGAAGAGAGAAGCTACAAGCCAGAAGTATCCAGAGCCAAAGATCAAGGAATCATCACACAAGTCCTAGACTGTTTTCCTCTAGAGCAAGGACAGGCAAAAATTTTCTTAATGAGCTGGAGGGTAAACATTTCCACTTCTGCAGCGTGCACAATCTCTGTCACAACTACTCAACTCTGCTATTAACAGCTTTTTTCTTCTTTAGGCTTCTATAGGACAATTTCTCAAGAGAGATTACTGAGATAAAGGATAAGATTAACTTAAACAGTTATACATGTAAAATGTTCTCCAAAACAATTATATGAATTAACACAGATACCAGGAACACTGTATCTTGCCACTACTCTAAAAATCATCAAAATTAAAGACTATTTTTGTCACCTTTTATGCATTCACACATTAGTAAGCATGCGCAGTTACCCCATCATTGGAGCCAACATTTTCTGATGCTTAGCACACTGTTACACATATAGTGACACTCAATGATTACCTAGTGTCGGACAGATGGTTTAGAAAAGGAAGAAGGCTTTCTGAGTGTCACTACCCATTTAAAAAACTGACATAAAGCAGAAAGACAAAAAAAGCAACCAGAAAATTACTGAGCTTACCAGTTCACTAGCAAGAATTAGAACTCCTGAGAGATAATCTTCTACATCTAGATGAAATCCTTTCTCCCGATCTGGCTCAACTAAAAAAAATAGGAAAATAAAGTCATGATGCAAATGCAATTTAAGCCTAAGAATATAAAAAGATGCATATCATTTCTCCTGAACTAAGTGAAGAAAGGATGAATCTTTTAAAATTGGTTTCTGTGTACTCAAGCAATAAAATGTTTAACTAAAAAAAAAATTGGTTTCTGAGTTAGGGGCAGTAGCCCACACATATAATTCTAGCACTTTAGGAGGCCGAGGTGAAAGATCACTTGAGGCCAGGAGTTCAAGACCAGCCTGGTCAACATAGAGCGATTCAGTCCCTATACAAAATTTAAAAATAAGAAAAAATTTTTAGGTTGGGCATGGTGACACACACGTAGTCCTAGCACTTTGGGAAGCTGTGGCTGGAGGATTTCCTGAGCCCAAGAGTTCGAGACCACCCTAGGCAACATAGTGAGACCCTGTCTCTACCAAAAAAAAAAAAAGTCAAAAAATTACCTGAGCAAAGTGGCACATGCCTGTAGTCCCAGTTACTCAGAAGGCTAAGGCAGAAGGATCACCTGAGCCCAGGAGGTCAAAGCCGAGGTGAGCTGTGATATATTGCACTTCAGTCTGGGCGTCAGAGTGAGACCCTGACTCAAAAAAAAAGCTATCTTTTAAATGGACTTCTTAATGTGTTCATACTCATGGTAACTACACCTCACTGGATTTTTTTGAGTTTGCAAGCAAATTCAATTTTTTCTTTCATTCTTCTCTCAAAAAGTAATATTACCAAGAATGGTAACTAGTCATGTCAGAGAATATTTTTCTTGTTAGAAGATGCATACTGAAGCATGTAAGAAGTTATGGTATCTATAACTAACTTTCGAATTGTTTATAAACACACATATACAGGCAAAATGAGGAGATTAAGCAAGTGGTAATTCTCAGCTGGAGTGTAAACTGGTATTCACTGTACTATCCTTTCACCTTTCTGTAGGCTTGAAATTGTTAAAAATTAAAATTCAATGCCAGACACAGTGGCTCAGCCTGTAATCCCAGCACTTTGGGAGGCTGAGGCGAGAGGACAGTCTGAGCTCGGGGGTTCAAGACCAGCCTTGGCAACTTAGTGAGACCTCGTCTCTACAATAAATAAAAAAATTAGCTGGGTATGATAGTACATGCCTGTTGTTCCAATTATTTGGAAGGCTGAGGCAAAAGGACCGCCTAAGCCCAGCGGGTCAAGGCTGCAGTGGACGTGAACATGCCACTGCACTCCAGTCTGGGCAACAGAGTGAGACTACAAATCAAAAAAAAAAATTTAATTCAAACACTAAAAGTAACATCTAAGCACAATGAGCAAGCCACTGCATATTTTTAGTTTTTGTGTTTCCAAGTACAACTAAGTACAGATCAAAAATACAAGGAAAAGTTGGGTGCAGTAGCTTGTGCCTGTAATCCCAGCACCTTGGGAGGCCGAGGAGAGAGGACTGCCTGAGCCCACGGGTTCCAGACCAGCCTGGGCAACACAGCGAGACCTCATCTCTACAATAAATCAAAAAATAGTCAGGTGTGGTGGCACATGCCTGTAGTTCCAGCTACTTGGAAGGCTGAGGCAGAAGCATCACCTGAGCCCAGTAGGCCGAGGCTGCGGTGGCCATGAGCATGACACTGCACTCCAGCCTGGGCAACAGAGTAAGACTCCAAACTCAACAAAAAATAAAAATAAAAATAACACTCCAACAATTACAAAATACAAATTTTAGGAAACAACAGAGGGTAACAACTGTTTGCACAACATTTATCATAACTATATCAGGCATTGTAGGCAACCCAGAGGTGACCTAAGGTATACAGGAGGGTGTGCGCAGATCACCGGCAAACACTACACCAGTTGCATCAGGGACTTGAGCACTCACGGATTTTGGTACAGGGTGGGGGTCCTGCAACCAATCATCCTTGGACGCCAACCAGTGAGTGTAAGTGGTTTTCTAGTTCGTTCTTATTTGTTTAAACAAAGAGAAAGTACAACAAACAGCCCTCTCCACCAAAAACTAAGCAACCACGCCTGATTCTGTAGTTCCCACTAATGAAGACACTTACTGCCAAGAATTTCTGTAACTGCTTCTCGAGTCACCAGTGTTTCTGTTTCCAAATACACAACAAATGCTGCCAAGAAGACCAAGCGCTGCAACACAAACCTCCAGTGCTCATGAAATCTGCATGAAAGTAAGCAGGTTTAGGTTGTGAGGCTGGGGCCCTTCAGAGAGATAAGTTTAGTACAGTCGTGTCCAAACAATTTAGAAACGGGATACTTTTACAAATAAAATCTGATGTGAAAAGCCAACATTTCATAAAACATTTAAGAGCAATATGACATTCATATACATTAGATGGATTCAGAATAAATTTTACAAGTTCACATTTATAACAATTATTTATTATAGCTTTAATCAGTGAGGAGTATGGTCTAATTTTGATATCAAAATTTACAACTGAAGATTATGGAAGAAAAGGGCAATTGTGCTTTAGAAGTTTAATTAGTAAGAACAAAGATACTGCTTTGAGAAAAATAAACATTTGCAACTAAAGATTGATGACAACTGCAACTATATATTAGCCTCAACAGGTAACTTATTCCTACGTTTTGATTTGAGTGTAAGGTAGCAAGAAAATTCTGATTCACAAAATTACCATCTGCAATCACTAAGCAAATAAACTTAAAACCTCAGTATACTGAGCTAGAAGCCTGAAAAAAGAACAGAAAATTTTACTGCCCCTGGATATTTATGGTATGGCTTCTGCTCTTCAATTGCAGCAACAAATTCAAAAAAAATTTCTCAACATATAGCAAGTCAAACAAAGCTTCCTGACGGCCATATCTAGCTTCAGGACAGCCTGTGTGTGACCTCCAGAGTAAACAGTCTCTAAAGACCCTGCCAGCTCTATCGTCCTACCTCAGTGCTTCAGTTATTACCTTATAGTAAGGTACTTTTTCTGTAGAGTCAGGTAGTAAATATTTTAGGCTCTGTGAGCTACTTTCACTCTGTCACATATGTATTCTTTTTTTTTTGAGTCGGAGTCTTACTCTGCTGCCCAGGCTGGAGTGCAGCGACACATCACAGCCTCTGCAGCCTCAACCTGCTGGGCTCAGGGGATCCTTCCACCTCAGCCTTCCAAGTAGCTGGAACTACAGGCTTGTACTACCATACCCAGCTTAATTTTTTATTTTTGTAGAGATGAGGTCTCACCAAACTGCCCAGGTTGGTCTCGAACCCCTGAGCTTAGGCAATCCAATCCTCTTGCCTCAACCTTCCAAAGTGCTGGGATTACAGGCTTGAACCACTGTGCCCAGTCTACATACATATTCTTTTTTATTTTTATTTATTTATTTATTTATTTTTTTTGAGTTGGAGTCTCACTCCGTCACCCAGGCTGGAGTGCCATGGCACACTCACGGCCACTCCAGCGTCGACCTATTGGGCTCCGGCAATCCTTCTGCCTCAGCCTTCCAAGTAGCTGGAACTACAGGTGCGCACTACCACACCCGGCTAGTTTTATTTTATTGTAGAGACGAGGTCTCGCCAAGTTGCCCGGGCTGGTCTCGAATCCACGGGCTCAGGCAATCCACTCACTTCGGCTTCCCAAAGTGCTGGGATTACAGGCTGAGCCACCAAGCCCAGCCCATATTCTTATTTGGGTGCTTTTCTTTCTTTCTTTGTTTTGTTAACAACTCTTTAAAAGATAAAAGTAATTCTTGGCTCCCAGAGGTAGCAGGCCCCCAAGGAGGCTGCCAACCCTTGCCTTAAAGCATCTTCTTGTGAGATTATACTACCCACCCCTCAACATATGTTGATTGACTATACATGTGTCCCCTTTTTTTGGAGCCAGAGTTTCATTTTGTTACCCAGGTACCCAGCGGCATGATCACAGCTCACCACTGCCTCAACTTTCCGGGCATAGGCAATCCTTCCACCTAAGATTCTCAAGTAGTTGGGACTATAGGCATGCGCCACCACATCTGGCTTTTTTACTTTTTCTTTTTCTTTTTTTGTAGAGATAAGGTATTGATATGGTGCCCTGGCTAGTCTCAATCCCAGGTTCAAGTGATGCTCTTCCCTCAGCCTCCCAAAGCGGTAGGATTATAGGTGTGAGCCACCATACCTGACCTTATATATGTGTCTTTTTTTTTTTTTTTTTTTTTTTTTTATGAGTTAAGAGTCGCCCAGACTGGAGTGCAGTGGCCACTCCCGGCCACCGCAGCCTCGACCTGCTAGGGTCCGGCAATCCTTCCGCCTCAGCCTTCCAAGTAGCTGGAACTACAGGCGCGCGCAACCACGCCCAGCTAATTTTTTGATTTATTGTAGAGATGAGGTCTCGCCAAGTTGCCCAGGCGGGTCTCAAACCCGCGGGCTCAGGCAATCCACTCACCTCAGCCTCCCAAGGCGCAGGATTACAGGCTGAGCCACCGAGCCTGGCTATATATGTGTCTTAATATAGAACATCCTTTTCAGTAAGAAAATGAAAGTAAGTTGAAATTCTTGATTCTTATTTATCACAGCTTTCCAATACTTAGATGTAGTTTTTCTCAGTTTAAGATCTATAAAATCAGGGTAAAGTTTACAATCTATGTTTCACAATTTTGACTGGCAACCCGTTCCTTCTCTACTGATACATAAAATAAAGGTGTATCTTAAAATTAACAGTGTTATAAATTCAATAAGATGTGGCATAAGATATTGGTTGACTATATATGTCACTTGGCAGTGAAATTCAAGCTCTGAGATAAAACTCAGTTCCATTATATATTTGTACATACCAGTACATATTACCACCTAATCTTATAAACTTAATAGCATAACTATAGTTCATCCTATTTCACACAAAACTTGAATATAGCAAATCTTTTCAATTTTGACCTTCATACATTTTCTTTTTTGCTTTTTCAATGCAAAATACGACATTCCTTGAATCATTTTTTAAAGTAAAAAGAAAAAAATAAAATCATCAATTTTGTCACCACCATTATCATTTTTTTTGTTGTTGTTACTTCTACAGAAGGATGTTTACGTAGTTTTTTGTTGTTGTTGTTGTTGCTGTTTTTGTTTTTGAGTTGGAATCTCACTGTCGCCCAGACTGGAGTGCAGTGGCCGCTCCCGGCCACTGCAGCCTCGACCTGCTGGGCTCCGGCGATCCTTCTGCCTCAGCCTTCCAAGTAGCTGGAACTACAGGCATGAGCTACCATCGCCCGGCTAATTTTTTGATCTTTATTGTAGAGATGAGGTCTTGCCAAGTTGCCCAGGCGGGTCTCGAACCCTCGGGCTCAGGCAATCCACTCACCTCGGCCTCCCAAATTGCTGGGATTACAGGTTGAGCCCCTGAGCCCAGCTGTTTACGTAGTTTTAAGCAACCATTCAGAACATATAATTTTTCTGCTTTCTTTTTAACTTAAGGTTATAAAATGATGCTACTTTTCTTACAAACCTGTAATACTGTTCAGCAGGGAACTTGGTCTTCAGAGACGTTAAATGTGTTTTTACTGTACCAAAGTGTTCTCGAGCTTTCAAACACCTCTTTGGAACTGGTCACAAAACATAATCGAACGTGATAAGAAAAAGTTTACCAAATTTCAGACACAGTTCTTACTTAATAATCTATGTAGTCTATCTGGAAACATTACAACCAAATGCATACACAGCTCTACTTTTCAACTGACTCTCTAGTTTCTCTATTGATTAGCCATACTGTTTGAAACTTAAAAAAAAGAGAGAAAGAAATTTTGAGAAAAATAAAAAGACAACCATACTGAAAAATGAACAATCCAAAACCTGATGCGGAAATGGGATGTGTTAGGAAACACACAGGTAATTGGTAAGGTGTCATAAATAACCTCATCCTTAAGGGGCTACGCACCAGCTGCTATTCCTATTCACTGCTCAGAGGATGGCTAAAATTGGACTGCTTCTAGCTTACATATAGATCAAAAAGAGCCTTTACCAATTATTCATCATAAGGATGACCAACTCCACATCAACTGAGAAAAATGACTTGCCTATGACACCTTTTCTATCTGAAAATATATTTCAACTCTTTTAGCTATCCTGGCTGCACCTCACAATGAAGTTTCCATGTCTAAACTTGACATTTTTTATTTTCATTCAAAGGGTTGACTGTAAATGCATTAATTTGAGAAAATGTTATATAGTTCACCTCATATCTGCAAATACATATTAAAAAGTATTCAATCCTTAAAAAGCTTGGAGTCAAACACACCAAAAAAAGAGTCAAATAAAAGTTACTAGATACACAAGAGTTATTAGCATCAGTAGAATTCCATCATAATGAAAACATTCCTATTTAAACCACATTATGTGGAAGTGAAAAATCAACCAAAACACAAAGAATACTGTCAATCTATAAAATGACCAAATCACCTACTTCTTCAATTTTTACTCACCATAAAGCACAATGGACATTTTTCATAATAAAACATCTTCTGGATAGAAATTAACTCCCTAAATAAGAGACTGACACATTGGAAGAAAAAAAACCTTCAAAACCAAAACAAAGAACTTACTGTCCTGAAACCCAGCACCTTGATGGACCCCTTGCAGTAGAGTTAGAATCTCTCGAGCTGTTTGTTCTAAACACTGCACAACTTTTCGGATTTCCTAGAGAGTTAAAAATCAAAATCAGATAAATGCAACATAATATTTTCACAGACTCATGCAAAACACACCAAATAGCACATTTGATTTATCGTACCTTCACATACATTCAAATCATCCTCACAAGAAACTAAACTTGTACAAAAAAATTCCCAAGTTTGGTTGAAACCCAACTTTTCCACTTATTTCCTCTGAGACTTCAGAAAGTCACTAAAAAGCCTCAGATTCCTCAGGTGGCCTTCAAAGGATAATAACTATCCACCCACCCCAACTATACAATTGAAACCCTACACAATGGATGGCAAGTACAAACGCAATTTATAAAATGAAGCGTTAACCGGGCTCGGTGGCTCAGCCTATAATCCCGCATCTTGGGAGGCTGAGGTGAGTGGATTGCCTGAGCCCACGGGTTCGAGACCCGCCTGGGCAACTTGGCGAGACCTCATCTCTACAATAAATCAAAAATTAGCCAGGTGTGGTAGTGCGCACCTGTAGTTCCAGCTACTTGGAAGGCTGAGGCGGAAGTACCGCTGGAGCCCAGCAGGTCGAGGCTGCGGTGGCCGTGTGCGGCTACTGCACTCCAGTCTGGGTGACAGAGTGAGACCCCAACTCAAAAAAAAAACAAAAACAAAAAAGAAGCATTAAATGCAAGGATTGAGTATTTTTTCATCAATTCATTTCACAAATATTCACGGAGCACATTTATGTGGTAGGCATTGTGTAAATATCAGGAAACCAAGCAGACTGTCCCTTCCCTCTGGCAGCTTATAATGGAGGAGACAAACAAATTTTGTTTAATATTAATCATTACACATGAAACAGTTAACGTACTACTAAAAAACGTAACAGGAAAAAGATCATTTAGGTTGTGAGGCCAAGGAGGTAACTGTAACTAGGAAAAGAATGGGAAAGCAACAAATTCCTGGAAAAGCAACCAGGACATGCAAGAATCCTGAGGCAGAAAACTATTAGTAGCACTAGCGGCACGAAAGAGAGAGTAAGCATAGCACACAAAGGGAGACAGCGCAAGACGAGACTGGAGAGAGACGCCTTGTGGGTCACGGAGACCTGGATTTTTATCCCATGTGGGACGAGGAGCCATAGGAGAGTTTTAAACAGAGGATCGCGTGTGCTCTCAAAATACCAATAACAAGCACCTAAAACGCGCAAGGGCCGAAGCCCGGGCGCTGAGCCTTCGACAGACACAAGTGCAGAAGAGAAGGAAAGGGACGCTCAAATGAGGCAGGTGACGCTGGGAAGCAGAGACCCGAAAGGAGTCAGGGCAGAGCAGTCGGATCTGGGGCGGGGCGGGGCGGGGCGGCGGGGGAGTCCCGGCCCAACCGGAGGGCAAGCGACCCACCCTCGGAGGCGTCCCCGTCGCCCGAGACCGAGCGACGGAGGAGGGCCGGGCGGTGCGGCCCAGCCGGACAGGGGAAGGGGAAGGGGAAGGGGACCGGGAGGGAGGGGGCTCGCCTCTCGGATGTCCTGCTCGGCAGCCAGAAAGCCCTGCAGCTCCACGAAGATCTCGCTCACAGACATGGCGACGGCCGCACGACAGTCAGCCTGTGTGGCGAGGGCGGCCAGAGAAGCGGGCTCCGGAGACAACCAGCA
>NW_007258211.1:380792-389354 GCF_000164805.1 Carlito syrichta | reverse complement strand
GCGCCGCCCGCCGCGTGCGGAGCCGGGGCTCGCGTCCGGAGGACAGCGGAAGGGGGAGAGCGGGCGGGGCTTCCGTCGGAGGCCTTCCGGCGGGCGTCGCCGGAAACACCCCGCGAAGGCGGCCTCGCAGCCCGTGGGCCGGTGAAGGGCGGAGGCGGGCTTGGGTCGTCTTCGACCTGCGGCGGCAGGTGGGGCCAGGCGCGGCGCGACCGAAGTGAATGCGTAAAATGCCAGGTGAAGGAGAATGGAGGGAAACTGCAGCCTTCGCGTGACTGTAGGGGGAGGGCGCGCTCCTGTTTGCAAGAAAGACAGCAAATGAAGTACGAGTGTAGACCTGTAAGCTGCGGAGAGGTTGGGAGCGAAAATGTGCTTTATGGGAGTCTTTTATTTTGATGTCTGCGTCGTGTGATTGTGTTACCTGTTTTTCAACGAAGTGGGTTTTTGGGTGTGTGCGGGGGGAAGCTTCCACTCAGCTGACCCTCCTCCTCCTAATTCCCCTTCCTCGAGGCAGGCACCGTGACGGTTTCTTTGTCCTTGAGGAATTCTTCCATACGTCTGCCCTGCAGACGCAAATGTGCACGTTGTGTGTGCACCCGCCAAATGAATTAGAAGGATCTCAATCAGCTGAGGGGTAATTACTGCTTGGTTTGTGCCAGGCGTTCCTCTGAACTCTTTTTTTTTTTTTTGAGTTCGAGTCTCCCTCTGTCGCCCAGACGGGAGGGCAGGGGCCGCTCCCGGCCCCCGCAGCCTCGACCCGCTGGGCTCCGGCGACCCTTCCGCCTCAGCCCTCCGAGTAGCTGGAACTACAGGCGCGCGCTACCCCGCCCGGCTGATATTTGGTTGATTGTAGAGATGAGGTCTCGCCAAGTTGCCCGGGCGGGTCTGGAACCCGCGGGCTCAGGCCGTCCACTCACCTCAGCCTCCCAAGGTGCGGGCTGACAGGCTGAGCCACCGAGCCCGGCTACACCAGGCCCATTTTTGCAGAGGAAGCTGCTGCTCGCACATCACAGGCTGAAGCCAGTTCAAGACCACCACCCAAGGCAAGTCCGTCTATTGCGGCAATCCTTGGCACCGGAGGGTTCGCAGTATCGTTAATCACTGCTCTTACTTTGGAGGCAAAAGGACCAACTTCACCGGAATTCATTTTGGCGCCCTCCTTACGGTGAGCACCGGCACAGAATATCCCTGGGACTTCACTCCTGATTATGACCGTCCCTACTTTCTTGTCGGATTTTAAAGCATCCACAGCTTTTGATGGCATTTTTATAATAAGATTTTTACTGAGTGAATTTTTGCCATAAGCTCTGTTTATTCCAAGCACCGCAATCCCCCGGTTCTCCTCGTCCAGGTGCCATACGCGCAGCTCGTCCTCCGCCTTTGCCTCAGAGCTGTAGCCCCTCCGGGGGTCGGGACCCCCGGCCGCGGGCGCCCGGCCGGACCCAGATCGCCCGGCCCGCCCACGCGCCGGGCAGCCTCCACGCGGGGCGAGCGGCAGCCAGGTGGGGGCCGCAGGGCGCCCAGGGCCCCCGGTGCCACCGCCGTGTTGTCTGTTCACGGCGTAAAATGTATGTTTCTTAAAGAATCCCATTTGTTCTTCTCATAGAAACCTTTTCTTGCCACTCCATTTCCCTACTAAATTGGGTATATGACATAGCCTCCAACTTTAACCATGCTTTAGGGAAGCGCTCTCAAACCATGTTTTTCCCTCTGCTCTCAAATCACAGCAGTCAGCAACACAGAGGCCTCTGTGACCAAATGTGAGGTTTCCCCCACCACCAGCAGCAGACACCAGCTGGGTGTCTTCAAATTCAATCCTGACACTGTCTTCCTTGAGATACTGTCAGATCCCACGGGCTGAGAGCTCAGTCCCCAAAACTGCCCCCTTATTCCCCCCAGTTGCAAGTTTGGGCCTCCAAGGCATCTGACAGGCTGGCTTCAAGTTGGGGTTCCCCCAGTCCCCTCTCCGGGTTCAGTTGCCAGAGTGTCTCACAGAACTCAGAGAAAGAACTTGCTTATGTTTAGCGGTTTATTACAAAAGGTACAGATGAAGAAATGCAGAGGGTGAGGTATGGGGGAAGGAGCAGGGAGCTTCCGTGCCCTCCCTGGATGCCACCTTCCAGAAACCACGTGCTGCACTGTCCGGAAGTTCTCCAAACCCTGTCTTGGATTTGCTTATGGAGGCTTCATTACATAGGCATGAGTAACAACCGTGTAGAAACGTAAATGCTGAGTCCGTGGGTTCGAGACCTGCCTGGGCAACTTGGCAAGCCCACATCTCTACAATAAATCAAAAAATTAGCTGGGCATGGTGGCACATGCCTGTAGTTCCAGCTACCTGGAAGGCTGAGGTGGAAGGGTCGCCAGAGCCCAGCAGGTCGAGGCTGCAGTGGCCGGGAGTGGCAACTGCACTCCAGTCTGGGCGACAGAGTGAAACTCCAACTCAAAAAAAAAAAAGAAAAGAAAAAAGAAATGTAAATGGACACAAAGCACATGACCTAAACCCAGCAAGACCTGTCCAGGCTTTTCTTGGCCTCTGCAGCATTCCCTTCTCTAGGGCGTGGGATAAAACTCTGGAAATGAGGATCTTTTGACCCCCAAATCAGGCTAGAGTCCTATCTTGGGCAGGTGAAAAGACAGGAGAGAGAGATTCTGTTTCTGGGGGCCTAAAGTGCCCCAGCATTACAACCAAAGACTAGCAAGAGATATGGGAGTTATGAGCCAGAAACCATGGACAAAAACCAGTTCCTATATTGTACAACACCACAGACCCTTCAGCAAGCTAGTAACTTATTTTGTTAGCTCCAGCAGGCATAAAAATAAGCCTTTAATTAGGGTTAATTAGACCCTGTTCATGATGTTTTGAAGTTCTACACCCTTACTGATTTTCTATTAATCTGTCTTTTGCCAGTGATTTGTGGACAACCAAAAATGAATAAAGGGTTTTCCTCCTCAACACTAGTTTCATAAAATGTTCCCCTCTGTTCTGTTTTCTGGAAGAGATTGTGCAGAATTGGTGTTAATTCTTTTAAAATTTGGTAGAATTCACCAGCGAAACCTTGGAGATTTATTTTTAGCATTTTTATTGCAAATTCAATTTCCTTAATAGTTATACTGCTACCAGCCTGGGCAACTTGGCGAGACTTCATCTCTGCAGTAGGTAAAAAAAAAAAAAAAAATTGTTTATACTGCTACACAAATTATTTAATATTCTATGAGTTTTAATAACGTGTGTTTTTGGTTTTGGGGGGTTTTTTTGTTTTTGTTTTTGTTTTGAGTCGGAGTTTCACTCTGTTGCCCAGGCTGGAGTGTAGTGGCACACTCTTGGCCACCACAGCCTCAACCTGCTGGACTCGGGTGATCCTTCCACCTCAGCCTTCCAATTAACTGGAACTACAGGCATGTGCCATCACGCCCGGCTAATTTTTGTTGCTTTACTGTAGAGATAAGATCTCGCCAAGTTGCCCAGGCTGGTCTCGGACCCATGGGCTCAGGCAATCCTCTCACCTTGGCCTCCCAAAGTGCTGGATTATAGACATGAGCCACCGCACCTGGCCTTAAAATAATTTTCAAATGCAAACCCTTTTTTTTTTTTGAGTTGGAGTCCTGGGCTACATGGCAGGATTGACATGCCTAGTCTACAGCATTCAGATTCAGATAGCGAAGGGTTAGCCATGAAAGCTGACCCAAGCCCTGGTGGGCAAGGGAATAGAAATTAGCTCAAACTCTCTGGATAGTGACATGACAAAATGGATGGTCATATTCAGGATTTAAGCTCATATTTACCAGGATCTAAAGTCATATTCAAAAGAAATGACTTTAAATCCTGGTAAAGGCTTACAAAGACTTTCATCAATATGTCATTTATAATAGAGACAACTGGAGACAACCAAAATAGCCTATGATAAGGGCTGGGTTAATACACATGGTATGTCCATTTACTGAATAAAACACTTAAGGTGTTTGCATTTGGCTGAGCACAGTGGCTCATGCCTATAATTCCAGCACTTTGGGAGGCCAAGGCGAGAGGATTCCCTGAGCCCAGGGATGGAGACCAGCCTGGGCAACTTGGCAAGACCTTGTCCCTACAATAACCCAAGAAATTAGCCAGGCATGGTGACACATGCCTGTAGTTCCAGCTACTTAGAAGACTGAGGAAGCATTTATTTTCTTCATGATTCCATGCACAGTTCCATTGTTGAAGTTTACAATCATCTTATTCATGAAGGTGCTTTTTGGCAGCACATACATTTGTGAGCCGCTGTTTTCAATTATGAAGCACACAAAGAGCAAAATTCAAAACAACATTCCTGATGAGCACCTTGAGAACTCCACTAAGAATTATATCCACTTCCATTGAACCAAATAGTGATTCGTCTTACAAAAACAAAGTCAAATTTCCTGCCAGTTTTATGTTGTTCTCATTTTCTAAACTTTATAATAAAAAATGAAAAAATAAAACAAGTCTTATTATGTATAAAAATTAACCATATTATATGACTTACGTGCAGCCCCAAGACAACTCGTTTTTACTCGACGCAGCCCAGGGAAGCCAAAAGGTTGGACACCCCTGCTGCAGACATTGGGGCAGATAAAGGGCAAAAAAGCATACCTGGTTTAGTAGCACAGAAGGCCAGCTCATCGGAGCTGCACTTCCGCAAGGTCTCTTGAAGGACAAGAGGGGGTGTGGACAAGACAGGTTGGAAATGGAGGCCTGCTGTGGGGTCACAGGAGAAGCAGGGAGGGACCAGGTGACAAGGAAGGGAGAGGAGGCGGCCTCGGCTGTGATGAGGATAACTTGGTGCAGACTGCAGGACCCGCAGGATGCTGGACACCCACGTCCTGCTCCCCACACTGAAGGGCAAGAAAGGATCCTTGATTGGGGGAGGGATTGGAAGTGTCAGCTCAGGGACCTTCAGAGGGAATCCAGACCCTCTGGGCACCCTGCTCTCCACTCTCTTACCCCTCCTGGGTGTCTGGCAGCCTTCCCTGGGATGCTGCCAGCTTGGGATCTGGATTTGGGGTTGCACAAGATGTTAAACCTGGTCCAGGGCGTAGCGTGGCAGAGGAAAGAAAATGTTCCTCACTGCCTCAGGGCACGTGGCCCTGAGTGTTCTGCAGACTGAATTCTAGTTGGTCAGTTGACATTTTATTTATTTATTTATTTATTTATTTATTTATTTATTTATTTGAGTTGGAGTTTCACTCTGTCACCCAGACTGGAGGGCAGTGGCTGCTCCCGGCCACCGCAGCCTCGACCTGCTGGGCTCCGGCGATCCTTCTGCCTCAGCCTTCCAAGTAGCTGGAACTACAGGTGCATGCTACCACGCCCGGCTAATTTTAGATTTATTGTAGCGATGAGGCCTCGTCAAGTTGCCCAGGTGGGTCTCAAACCCACAGGCTCAGGCAATCCACTCACCTCGGCCTCCCAAAGTGCTGGGATAACAGGCTGAGCCACCGAGCCTGGCCGACATTTTTTTTTTTAAGCAGGATTTATTGAGAGGACAGAAAAGCTCCCACAGTGGAAGGGGGCCCGAAGGGGTTGGCCTCAGTTGACCTTTATTGAGGCCACATTGTTGAGGCTGGTGACACAAGTGAAGGCTGCTTCCCCCAGTCTTTTAGGCCCATTCTCAGAACCCCTGGACTATGGACTGAATGCATCCCCCGAAAATGTATACAATGAAGCCCTAATACCCAATGCGATTTGTGGGAGGGGGCCTTTGGGGGGTAATGAGGTCTTGAGAGTGGAGCCCTCTGATGGGATTAGCGCCTTTATAAGAAGAGATACCGGAGAGCTTGCTTCCTCTCTTTCTCTGTCACATGAGAACAAGAAGACGCTGTGTACAAACCCAGAAACTGGACCTCACCAGACACCAATTTCCCAGCACCTTGACCTTGAACTTCCCAGCCTCCAGAACTCCAAGAAAGAAATGTCTGTTGTGGGTCAGCCACCCAGCCTGTGGTGTTTTTCTCACGGTAGCCTAAGCTGACTAAGACTCCCTGTCACCTAGCAAGGGGCAGCCAGTCATGGAACCAGGTGAGGAGGGCCCAATGCAAGGGTGGCATGCCACGGGGAGGGGGAGGAGTGGAGGAGGAGAAAGGAGGGCAAGGCGGAAGGGAAACCCTCCCCAGCTCCTACCTGTGTCCTTCCCCTGCCAGCCCTCAGCCTCGCCGCAGAGAGCCTGCCCTCCCCAGATGTCCGGGGTACCAGCCTCACGCTGTTGCCTGCCCAGACCTGCTACCAGCCCGCCCCACAATCCAGCCACCTGTCCTCTCCATGCTTGGTCCCCAGCGGGCACTCCAGTCCACAGGGAGAAGGAGGAGAGAGAGGCCTGGGTGGTCAGCAGGGGAAGGGAAGGAGGTGACACACTGAGAACAGTCCTCTCTGGGTTTGTGGAAATGCCCAGAGGCATTTTGGTTGTTTCAATGACTGGGAGACAGGTACAAAGGCAGCGTGCACAGGACCATCCAGCTCAGTGAAGAACCATCCCACCCAAGGTCTCATGTGCCTCCCCCTCTACATGCAAAATTGAAAGGCAAAAGGGGGGAGGGGAAGGGAGAGAAGATGGGAGGGAGAGAGGAAAGGGTGGCCTGACATCCGCCTGGAAATATCCTGGCGCTCTCCCAGGACCGGCCCTAATTGGTCACTCCCAACATACCAAGACAGTGTTTCCTCAGAAGACCATTCTGGCCGATCATGGCAGTTTGATCTGTTTCCTGTGGCTGCCATGGAAACAGATGTGTTTTTCTTACAGTAGCCTAAGCTGAGTCCCACAGCTTAGGCTCAGTTTGAGTACCACAAACTGAGAGACTCAAAACAACAGAAATGTATTCTCTCACCGTCCTGGAAACTAGACTACCACATTCAAGGTTGGCAGGGCCATTCTTTTTTGAAGGCTCTCTTGAAGGATCTTGAGAAGAATCCTCACCTCTTCCTCACTTCTGGTGGTTGCCAGGAGTCCTTGGCCTTCCTCGGCTTGCAGCTGCTTCACTCCAATTTCTGCTTTGATCACATGACAGTCTGTGTGTGTATGCATGCATGTGTGCATGCGTGTGTGTGTGTGTGTATGTATGTGTGTTCAAATTTCCCTCCTCACAACATCTGTCTTTGGTTTACAGCCCACCCTAACCCAACATGACCTCATCGTCATTTGATTACATCTGCAAAGACTCTATTTCCAAATAAGGTCACCGTCACATTATGATTACAACTTGAACATGTCTTTTGGAGGAGGGAGGGGACAGAATTCAAGCCAGTTCAGGGGTCAGTGCCCCAAATCTCTATTCCTGCTATTCAAAATGAGGTCTATGGAGTGTCAGCCTCTTCTGGAAGCTTGTTAGGAACCCCGAACTTCGGGTCCCCTCCCAGACCTGCTGAATCAGCCTCTGCCTTGTACAAAGACCCCAGGCAATCCACATGCTCACTGAAGTTTGAGAAGACTTGGGTCACTGCCCACCTGGGTAAGTAAGGGCAGGCCAGGAACTCAAAGAAGTGGTTAGGAAAACCTGAGAGAGGATTTCCCCGGGGAAAATCGCTAGATTGCTGTCATCCTGTCCTGGATCCTCCCCTCCCCATCTTAGCCATGAGACAGGTCATGAGTTCACCCTCAGAAAGGAGGGACATGTTCACACATGCACACAACAAGGGAGATGGCTTCATGGAACCAGTGAACTTGGTCTGTGTCCTCTGGAATTTGGGACATACGGGACTCATCCATCAGCACTGAACTTTGAGGCCAGCCAAGACAGCCATGACAGAGACAACAAAAGTGGCCCTTCCTAAAGGATCAGGGGGTCGGGGTCAGCTGGGCAAGGCCCTTTCATGAGAGCCTCTGGATGCAGAGCTGCCTTCGGCAGGCAAGAAGAAGCTTCTGCAGGCAGGCCAAGCCACCGGCAGCCAGGCGAGGGAAGACCTCAAAAGCGCTCTTGGAGAGAAGGGTCCAGCACTCCAGGAAGCTTCGCCTCTGAAACTCCCTGGCTGCATGGTGCCTACTGGTCAGCAAGCCCCTTCCTGCCCTTTCTTCCCTGTCCCAATCCTAGAGGGCCCCAAAGCAAAAACTGGGGCACAAGGGAGACAGTAGAGCCAAGAACAGGGACAACGTGGGCCAGGTTCCCCTTTGAGGATTTCTCGGCCTGAGGCAGGTGTGAGCTGGGGAAAGGAGGCATTTGATGTTAGATTGTGAGCACATCAAACACGCGTCTATTCACTAAGACCTGAGGTCCCATCACAAGTGAGGTGTTCTCCCCACGATTTCATCCCCGGCGCAGCAGGAACAAGCCCATGGAACGGAGCAGCCCCGAGAAAGAAGAGGATCGCTCTGTGCTCACACTCTCCTGGAAGTCCTACCTGGCCATGAAAACACGGCGTTAAGGGAGCGTTTAATGGGAAGAGCTGACTTTGCCTGGAGTGTGATGGTGGAGCTGAGCAGGGGTGCTGGGGTGAGGAAGGCAAAGGCCGTGAGGTGGGAGGTGAGTGCCCTGCAGAGGAAGAAGGCCTGTCTTGTGAGACAATCCCTCCGACCCCCCTGCACCCCACAGGCTGCCCTCGCCTGTTCAGTAACATAT
>NW_007258211.1:378930-380697 GCF_000164805.1 Carlito syrichta | reverse complement strand
CCCCCATCTGCCCCTCCACCCACCAATCCCCTATGCACCCCTCCACCCCAAACCCACAACCACATACCTCGCTTGAAGCTTCCTGGAACCTGCTGGCAGCTGCCGAGAAGGGCCAGACAGACTTTCCAGCCCACGCCGGATGCGACGCTTTGTCTCCCCACTTTACTGCTGCCTCCAACACCCTCCCGAATACAGCACCCTTAAAAACCCAAGCCTGGGGCAACCCCTTCGGGCCCCCTCCCACTGTGGGAGCTTTTCTGTCCTCAATAAATCTGGCTTTCTCAAAAAAAAAGAAAGAAAAAAAAACTCAAGCCTGCCCCTCCTTGGGCAGGACTCCCTGGCTCGTCTTTCCGGTCCTGTTCCTCTTTCCATATCTCCAAACATTACGCTGAGACCCGCTGTGCTGGGAGGGTGCTGCTGCCCCATCTCCCTGCTTCCTGTGCAACCCACCCTCCACCCTTCCCCTCTACTCACTCACTATGAACAGCCATGGCCCACCTAAAGCCCTCACATTCCCCAGCATTTACAACAAGACCCACCCTGCATACCTGGACGCGCAGAGCCCCAGAGTTCCAGCCTGTGCCTTGCAGCTCTTCCCTCACTCTCTGGGCTCCAACCACACTGCCAGTTCCTTCTTTCCAGCCCTAAAGACACTGCAGGAGCCGGGAACGGTGGCTCACGCCCGTCATCCCAGCACTTTGGGAGGCGGAGGCGAGAGGATCGCCCGAGCCCAAGGGTTTGAGACCAGCCTGGGCAACTCGGCGAGGCCTCGTCTCCACAATAAATTTTTTTTTTTTTGAGTCGGAGTCTCACTCTGTCGCCCAGACTGGAGTGCAGTGGCCGGGAGCCTCGACCTGCTGGGCTCCGGCGATCCTTCCACCTCAGCCTTCCGAGTAGCCGGAATTACAGGCATGTGCTACCACGCCCGGCTGATTTTTTGATTTATTGTAGAGATGAGGTCTCCGTGGTGATCCCGCGCCTTTGGGAGGCTGAGGCGAGTAGATTGTCTGAGCCAGCGGGTTCCACAATAAATTTTTAAAAACGTAGCCGGGCGTGGTGGCAGGCACCTGCAGTTCCAGCTACTTGGAAGGTTAAGATGGAAGGATCACCTGAGCCCAGTGGGTCGAGGCTGCGGTGACCGTGAGTGCGCCATTGCACTCCAGCCTGGGAGACAGAGTGAGACTCCGACTCAAAAAAAACAAAAACATGCAGGGCTGTGCCCTCTGCCTAAATGGTGGGCTCCCAGATGTCTAAGTGGCCTCAGCTCCAATGCCACCTCCTCCAGGAGGCCCTCTGTGGCCACCCAGGGTGCCTCTCCCCACTGGGCTCTTTAGCTCTCTTTCGGCACACCCAACGGCCTTTATCCGCCCCTCCCCGCAGGCTGCAGGTTCCCTAAGGGCAGCAGCACCGGGACGCGCCGCAGGGACTCAAAACACAAGCGAGCGAAAGGAGCAAAGAGGAAGCGAATTAAAGAATGGAATCAAGATCTGCCGGGCACGGGATTGTGTTGATTTTATTTTTAAACCCCCTTCGAGGCCGGACGCGGTGTCTCACGTCCGTCATCCCAGCACGTTGGGAGGCCGAGGCAAGAGGATCGCCGGAGCGCACGGGTTCGAGACCAGTCTGGACCACATGGCGAGCCCTCGGCTCTACAGTAAGTTGGAAAACGAGCCGGGTGTGGTGGCGCATGCCTGTGGTTCCAGCTACTTGGAAGGCTGGGGTGGGAGGATCGCCGGGGCCCAGCAGGTCGAGGCTGGGGCGGCCGGG
>NW_007258211.1:359239-378829 GCF_000164805.1 Carlito syrichta | reverse complement strand
CTTCGAAAATATGCCTGACGTAATGCTTTAGGCCCGGCGACGCCCCGCCCCCGGAAACGCCTGAGCCGCCCCTTGTCCCGCCCCCGCGCCTCATGCCCCGCCCCCGAGACCCACCGCTCCTCAGGCTCCGCCTCCCCCGCCTCTACTTCCGCTTCCTGAAGCTGCGAGCCGGGCACTTCCGGGCACGTCGCGTGGCCTTCCCGGTCTCGGCCGCCTCCGGCATGGCGGACGTTGATGGCCCGCCCGGGCCGATGCTGGCGCTGAACCCTCAGAAAGACGCTGAGTTTCGGAAGGACGTGGAGAAGTTTCGCCGGCGCACAGGCAAGGTGAGCGGCTGCCGCGTCTGGGACGTCGCGGGGAGGCGGCGGCGGCCGGTCGGGGGCGTCTCCGGGGTCTCGGGTCCGGCGCACGGTGCCTGCCCCGCGCCCCGGCCGCCTCCGGCCTCGCCGGCGGGGACGCCCGACAGGGTCCGCGATGGTTTCCGAGACGGAGAGGTTTAGCTGGCCGGGAACGATGTGGGGGTCGTGGGGGGACACGAGAAGAACAGCGGGAGGGGGAGTGATGGCACTCCCGTGCCCCCGCCGACCCCAGGTTGGAGCTGCCACGCTTGCATTTGGGCCCCGAAAAGGGGAACCCTCCGCGCACCTCTCGGGGCGTGTGTATGCCGGGCTGGTGACTTCGTAGTTCCTAAAAGACAGAATTGAAAATGTTTGTGTGCTGGCTAGGGCGCCTGGAACCAATTTTGTATTTTCTTTGGCGTAAAATACACTGGAAAACATGGAGGGCAAGGGTATGATGAGTGGGTCGCTGAAAGATTAATCTGCGCTGGGAAGATTAACGAACTTCTGGAAAGTTTTTCCTTTACATGCGGGTAAGTCGTGATATGGCACAAAACGGAAGGGTATGTTCACGTGGAGTTGTCTGGGCAGAAGATCTAAAACGGCTTGTTCAAAAATCTAACAGCCGGGAGCGTTTGCTCAAGCCTATAATGCCAGCGATTGGGAGGCTGCGGCAGAAAACCACACGAGTCCAGGAGTTTGCGACTAGCGAGGACAACGCCGCGAGATTCCCCATCTCTACAAAAAAATTTTAAAAATTTGTCGGGCGTGGTGGTGTGCACCTGTAGTCCCAAGCTACCCAGGAGGCAGAGGATCACTTGAGGCCCGTAGTTCAAGACCAGCCTGGGCAACCTAGTGAGATCCTGTGTGTACCAAAAATAAAAAAGTAGCTGAGTGTAGTGACACCTGCCTGTAATCCCTAGTGAGGCTGAGGCAGGAAGATCACCTGAGTCCAGGAGTTCAGGATTGCAGTGAGCGGTGGTGGTGGCACTGCACTCCGGCCTGGGTTTTAAAAATATTAAATTTATGTGGTCTTTATGTCTTCAGAAAAAAAAGCAAAAACTTCGTCAGCAGAAGGAAGAACAACTTACTCCTGGAGTGATCTATGTGGGCCACCTACCTAACACACTCGGGGAAACTCATATTCTAACATATTTCTCCCAATTTGGCACTGTTACAAGACTCAAGCTGTCCAGAAGTACAAGGGTAAGATTTTTGTATTTGAAGTTGTTTGTTTTTTTTGTTTTTAAATGTATATCATCCTTGACATATTACAGCACACTTTCCCATATATACATATACGAGGTGGGACTCCCTCCAAAAACACTTAAAAGTACTCTCTGGGCCAGGCTCGGTGCCTCAGCCTGTAATCCCAGCACTTTGGGAGGCCGAGGTGAGTGGATTGCCTGACCCCGAGGCTTCGAGACCCGCCTGGGCAACTTGGCGAGACCTCATCTCCACTATAAATAAAAAACTAGCTGGGTGTGGTAGCGCGCGCCTGTAGTTCCGGCTACTTGGAAGGCTGAGGCGGAAGGATCGCCGGAGCCCAGCAGGTCGAGGCTGCGGTGACCGGGAGCGGCCACTGCACTCCAGTCTGGGTGGCAGAGTGAGACTCCAACTCAAAAAAAAAAAAGTACTCTCTGATGCAATACACCTACTGAGATGCTTTTTCCACTGCTTAAAACAGTTTTTGAAGTTGTGGATTTTGATACCTTTTAGTGCATTTGCTGTTTTTTGTTTCACCTCTCCCGGATCTGCAAAACGTTTCCTTTGAGGACTTTTCTTCGTCTAGGAAAACAAAGTCGCTCAAGACAGATCAGCTAAATAGGGAGGGTGGGGCTTGAGGGCCTTACCATTTTTTTATCAGAAACAGCTAAATACTCAGTGCCATGTGGCAAGTGCGCTCATAAGTTACCCATCATAAAATAGACAAATACATTGAAATTATCTTAAAAAAAAAAAAAAAATCACTGAACCCAAATGCAGCCTCTCAGAACAACACTAACTGGTGTACTGGTGCTGATGGGTACCTAGAACACTTACTTAGTGGGGGAAGCCTATAATTAAAGAGGCTCGCCCTCCGTTTTTTGGGGTCCCTACTGGTATATGCAGGCCATCAGACTTCATTCCAAAAAGGGGGCATGGGTGAAATGTAAAGTCTGAAACAGCCACAAGAGCAAAATCAGTATTATTTTACATGTCTTTGTTTTACATTGCCCCAGATCCTTACGTTAAATTGACAGCCCTAGTGAATGAACTTCAGTTTCAGAACCGGGTCCATACAACTTTCTTGTATCAGCCTCTAGCACAGGGATCCATCTGGTACAGGGATATATATGTATGTATGTATATATATATGTATATATATACCGCAAAAGTTTACATAGTGAATAGTTAAGAATAAGGACTCTGAGGCTGGGTGCGGTGGCTTATACCTGTAATCCCAGCACTTTGGGAGGCCGAGGTGAAAGAATTGCCTGAGCCCATGGGTTCAAGACCAGCCTGGGCAACTTGGCGAGACCCCATCTCTACAATAAATCAATAAAAGTTTGCTGGGCATGGTGGTGCATTCCAGCTACTTGGAAGGCTGAGGCGGAAGGATCACCTGAGCCCAGCAGGTTGAGGCTGCAGTGGCTGTGAGTGTGCCACTGTCCTCCAGCCTGGGCAACAGAGTGAGACTCCTTTGGGGGCCGGGTAAGGACTCTGGAGCCAGGCTACAGAGGTTTGGGTTCTGACTTTACAGCTTACTAGTTGGACAAGTTATATAACCTTTCCATGCTTCAGTTTTATGATCTGTAATATATGAATAAATTAGCACCAACTTCTTGGTAGTATTTAGTCAAAGATTACATGAAGTAATGGATATAAGATTCTTAGAACATTGCCTGACACACAGTGAATACTATAAGTATTACTGTTAAATCATGCCTGCCTTCTAATGAAAAAAGGGTTTGTGTGGTCTGTAACGGGAATGGTCCACTTTATTTTCTTGCCCTACAAGTAAATTTTTATTGGTTGTAGTCATAGACATCTTGTTATTGGAATCTCTTTTTTCGTTTTTCTTAATTTTTATTTTAGAGGGGTAAGTGGAAAAATTGCTACATAAGTAAATTGCATGCAGGTGAGGTTTGCGCTTCTAGTGTGCCCTTTCCCCCCTAGTAGTGGATATGGTGCCCTTGGTGGTTGTGTGCCCTTTTCTCCCCTTGTCCCCTCTTCCCACTAGTGTTCCTTAGTGCCAGTTGTCTCCACCTTTGTGCTTGCATGCCCAGTGTTTGGGGCCCGTTTATGAGTGTGAACACGTTATTCCGTTTTTTGTTTCTGCAGTACAGTTCATTCGGAATGATGGTCTCCGGCTGCATCCAAGTTGCTGCACAGGACATGATTTTGTTTTTATTAATGACTGTTTAGTAGTCCATCATGTCTAGGTACCACATTTTTTTTTTATCCAGTCCATTTTGGGTGGGCATCTGAGTTGGTTCCATGTTTTTGTTTTTGTGAATAGTGCTGCAGTGAACATAGGTGAGAAGGTGTCTTTTTGGTTAAACAGTTTATGTTCCTCTGGGTATGTTCCCAGAAGTGGGATTGCTGGATTATATGGTAGCTCAATTTTTAGTTATTTGAGAAAACACCATAATGCTTTCCACAGGGGATTAACTCCAACAGTATAGGAGTGTTCTCTTTTTTCTGCAATCTCACCAGCACCTGTTGTTGCTTGACTTTTTAATGATAGCCATCCTGACTGGTGTGAGCTGGTATCTCATTATAGTTTTGATTTGCATTTCTCTGATGATAAGTAAAGTTGAGCATTTTTTAAATGTTTGTTGGCTACTTGGACGTCCTTTGAGAAATGTCTGTTCCTGTCCTTTTGTCCAGTTTGTAATAGGCTTATTTGTTTTTTCCCTGTCAGGAATCTCTTTTTTCTTGATGCCATTTTCCCATTTGAGTTATAGTACATCAAAGTTAAACTTTAATTTAGCTTATGAGGTGATGAGTTATGCATCCGTCATCTGCTAATTGTCATAAAACCACAGATTTTAAATTTTGTATTGTCTTAGCAACATTAAAGGAAATTTTAAATGCTAGTGTTTCTTCCATCCTAACCAAAATAACGCAATTTTCACATTTTCTACTTTTTGTGTGTGTGTGTGTGTTGGAATCTCACTCTGTCGCCCAGACTGGAGTGCAGTGGCCACTCCCGGCCACCGCAGCCTCAACCTGCTGGGCTCTGGCGATCCTTCTGCCTCAGCCTTCCGAGTAGCTGAAACTACAGGCGCGCGCTACCACGCCCGGCTAATTTTTGATTTATTGTAGAGATGAGGTCTCGCCAAGTTGCCCAGGCGGGTCTCGAACCCACAGGCTCAGGCAATCCACTCACCTCAGCCTCCTAAAGCGCGGGATGACAGGCTGAGCCACCGAGCCCGGCTCCCATTTTCTACTTGTAACAGTTGCTCCTTTTGTGGATGAGGTAGATATTTCAGACATCCTGAAGTCTCCTGGAACAGTGGTCCCCAACCTTTTTGGCATCAGGGACCAGTTCCATGGAAGACAGTTTTTCCATGGATGGAGGTCGGGGGGGCCAGAGGAAGGAGTGGGGATCATCAGCCATTGCATTCTCACAAGGAGTGCACAACCTAGATCGCTCTCATGTGCAGTTCACTGTAGGGTTTGCGCTCCTATGAGAATCTGATGCCACCGCTGATCTGACAGGAGACACTTGCCCGCTGCTCACCTTCTGCTATATGGCCTGGTTCCTAACAAGCCACAGATTGGTACTGGTCCATGGCCCAGATACTGGGACCCCTGTGCTAGAGAATAATTTAGGGCTTCCCTGTATCCACTGTTTAGCTTTGTCAGCATCAACATGGTATCATACTTGCTTCAGATCTTGTTTAAGGAAGAGATTATAGGTGGAGTTTAGTTCCCTTTTGAGCCCTTCCCAGTCGCCCAGGGAACTATTGTTGACAAAATCAGTGGTTTTCAATCTTTACTGCACATTTCTGTAGTATTATGTTAATGTACATATAATGCGGTATTATTGGTTTTAAAACTAAATTATAGTATTTCTATCATTCTGCAACTTAATTTTTTAATTCAACAATCTGTTGGAGCTTTATTCATGTTCCTCTAGTTCCTTTGTTATCACTACTGTGTTTCTTTGCTTGAATAACCATTGAACGTTAGATTTTTCACAATTTTTCACTTTTTAGGTGAAGCTGCTAGGAACATTCTTTGTACAAGTGTGAGCAGATTTTTCTAGAATACTATTTTGCAGACCTTTGGCCACCATAAGAAAGTTTTAACAGCACAAAGCAGCACATGCATTAACTAAAAAGTAAACTAAAAGCACATAACTAAAAAGTCAAATGAGACCATACTTAAGCCTTGTTTTCTGTGATTCACTCATTTTCTATTACATTCTTTTCAGGTTAAAAAAATACTTTTCTGACCTAAATTGGTTTTATTACCCCTAAAAGGTCAGACTCTGAGTTTGAAGGTGCTGCTTCAGCCAGGAGCAGTGGCTCATGCCTGTAATCCCAGCACTTTGGGAGGTGGAAGTGAGAGGATCCCTGGGCTCAGGGATTCGAGACCCTGGGCAACTTGGTGACCTCGTCTCTACAGTAAATCAAAAAATTAGCCAGGCATAGTGGCACATGCCTGTGGTTCCAGCTACTTGGAAGACTGAGGCAGAAGGATCACCTGTGCCCAGCAGGTTGAAGTTGCTGTAACTGTGAGCATGGGACTGCTCTCCAGCCTGGGTGACAGAGTGAGACTCCATCTCCAAGAAAAAAGAAAGAAAATGCTGCTTTGCAGCAGACCCTCAGAGTTCTTGAGTCTAAAATGGTTGTGGGTTTTGTATCTCCCTTGTTCTTGGTAAGGTTCAGTATCGTCATACTTACTGGCTGTTAGAATTCCTTCTGTGAACTGCCTCATCATGCCTTTTGTGGCACTGTTGTGTGTGTTTCACGTTGCACTGTAGCCACTATTCCTCTGCCTTTCAGGTTCAGGTCTACAAAGAAATAGAGTGTTGCCAGGCATGGTGGCTCACACCTGTAATCCCAGCACTTTGGGAGGCAAAGGCAAGAGGATTGCCTGAGCTCGGGGGTTCAAGACCAACCTGGACAACTTGGCGAGACCTCATATCCACAGTAAATCAAAAAATTAGCCAAGTGTGGTGGCACACACCTGTGCTTCCAGCTACTTGGAAGGCTGAGGCAGGAGGATCACCTGAGCCCAGTAGGTTGAGGCTGCGGTGACCACGAGTGGGCCGCTGCACTCCAGCCTGGGCAACAGTGAGACTCCAACTAAAAAAATAAAATGAAAAGTAGAGTGTGACAAGCAGCCCCAAACTCCTCACATGGACTCCACTGACATCCTCATGTGTTGGCTTCATTTCTTCCTACATAAGTACATGTTCTTTTTTGTTTTGCTAAACTCTTTGGAAAAAAGCAATCATCATACTTTAAATACATTATCGAGCTCTTAAGGACATTCTGCATGACCACAGCACAGCACAACAGCGTGCAGTGTCCTATCTTGACATATTGCCAGTCGTCCCAAAAAGCGTCTTTAGCTATTTTTTTTCTCTGCGCGTTCTGCATTCCAGTCTGTGCATCACATTTGGTTATTAAAGCTTTTCAGCCTATCTAGAACAGTCTTTTTGCCCTTTTTTGCCTAATTTGTTTTTTGAAGAGTTCAGGCCACTTATTTAAACACCTCATTGAGGAAGTACATTAAGACTGACTATTTCCAGCCTTGTTGATTAGTAAAGCCCACTCCACTTTAATTTTGACTATTTGCTTGGCATTTCCAACTTTCCGAGATTATTGGGTAAAGGATTTTTTTTGTTTTTTAGTGACATACGTGTTTTTAAATCACTTTTCAAAAGTTTTGTATTCGTACACAGTGGTACTGGTCTTGAATGTCTCTGTCTTCCGCTCTGCCATCTTTCCTCTCCCTTTTGAGAGTTCAGATTATAAATAGATTTTCAAACTAGGCTCAGTGGCTCGTGCCTGTCATCCCTGCACTTTGGGATGCTGAATGGAAGGACTGCTTGAGCCCAGCAGTTACCACATTGGGCAACATAGTGAAACCTCGTCTCTACCCCCCGAAAGTTTTAAAAATGGGACAGGTGTGGTGGCACACACTAGTAGTCCCAGCTACTCAGGAGCCTGAGGCGGGAAGATCACGCTTAACTCAGGAGTTTGAGACTCCAGTCAACCATGACCATGCCAGTGTACTGCAGCCCGGACAACAGAGTGAGACCCTGTCTCAAAAGACAAAAAGAATTTCAGGCATTTTAATTTTTACCAAAGTCCCCCCTGTTGAAGACAACTAGATAAACTCAGTGGTGGAAGTATCCTAGTTGCTCGTGATTGACAGCAGTGGTGCTAGAAATGAGGCTCCTGACTCTCACTCTGTTCAGCCATGTGATAGTTTGTAAGCTGAAGACGTTTGTTAGAGCATGGGGTGGTGGTGGTACGTTCCCGCCACAGGAATCATGTGTTTATCGTGTTGCCAAAATGCCAGGAATACCAGATCAGCTGCATGTTCTACTTTGGATCCTTGCTTTTCCCCATAACAGTCCACAGAATGTGCTGGTTGGAGTTGGAATTATTATGTAAGTGCCAATGTTACTTGATAAGAGGCTAATGTACTTTATTTAAATAAATGTCATTTTAGGAATTCGATGACACGTTAGAAGTTTAATTGTTCTACTTTCTGTGGCTTATTTTCCATTACAGACTGGACAGAGCAAAGGCTATGCCTTTGTGGAGTTTGAGTCTGAAGATGTTGCCAAGATAGTTGCTGAGACAATGAACAACTACCTTTTTGGTGAAAGACTCTTGCAGTGTGAGTGCTCTTGTCTTCCTGTAGGTTGCATGGATGCCTCCTGCTGGTGGGTGCCTTGTGGGAAGGACAGCTTGCTTATTAGCTGTTTGGACATGCCCCCCCATCTCTGGGATGATTCTCTCATGGAGCGCTGCAAGGATTTAAGTGTGTCTTCCAGGCAGATTCTCATTGAGATTTTGCAATCTTCAGTGTGAAAGCTATTTGTGCATGAAGTCGAAATTGGACACGTTGACGTGGGGATATGTAGGAAGAGCAGAGCCTGAATGGGCTGTGGAAGGCCTCTCTGAGGAAGGCGTTTAAATGGAAACCCGAAGAGTAAATAGGAGCGAGCCAGCAGAAGGGATGGCCATGAAGATTGAGCCCGTTCTTACTTTGGGGAGGAAACAGCAAGTTGCCAGACTAGAGGCCTCTAGGTCAGGGAGCTCGGAGTTTCTCCTGAGGGCGATGAGGGACTCATTAGTGGACTCCAGATGGACTAGCATCAGAGGTCAGGAGTCAGGTCTCACAATCAGTTTAGAAGGCATTGGCCGCAACTTTTCCACCTGAGAAAAGCCACAGGCGTGGTGGAACCAGACCAGAAGTCCATCCTGCAGAGAGGAGCCCATGCAGCCTCCAATTTTGCACTGCCAGAGGAGCTCACTGCCCTCGGGAGGCGGAATTAAGTTTCTGGCCTGCCTGTCCCCCTGGTGGCGTGTTGCCTCTCCAGGAACTCAAGTTCACAGGTATCAGACAGCTGACAATGCTGCCCCCATAGCATCTCTATTCCAGTTCCCATTGCTGTGAGAGAGAATCCAAGTGTCCTGGTTGAAGTCATGGGTTCATTCTTACACTAAAAGAATGGCTGTGGACCAGATGGTGGCTAGCACCTGTGATCCCAGCACTTTGGGAGGTCAAGGCAAGAGGATTGCTTGAGTCCGGGAGATGGAGACCAGCTTAGGCAACATAGTAAGACCTCATTTTTTTTTTTTATTGGAGTCTCACTCTGTCATCCAGACTGGAGTGCAGTGGCACGCTCCTGGCCACCGCAGCCTTGACCTGCCGGGCTCCAGTGATTCTTCTGCTTCAGCCTTCCAAGTAGCCGGAACTGCTGACACACGCTACCGCGCCCGGCTAATTTTTGATTTATTGTAGAGCCTCTCCAAGTTACTTGGGTGGGTCTCGAACCCGTGGGGCTCAGGCAGTCCACTCGCCTCGGCCTCCTAAAGTGCTGGGATTACAGACTGAGCCACCAAGCCTGGCTGAGACCTCATCTTTACAAAAAATATTTTTTTTAGTTAGCTGGGCATGGTGGCACATGCCTGTGGTCCCACCTACTCAGGAGGCTGAGGTGGAAGGATCACGTTAGCCTAGGAGGTCACTGCAGTGAACCATGTTTATCCACTGCGTGCAGATCTGGGTGGCAGAATGATTGTAAATGAATGACTCTCGTCAAGAGGAAATGGGCTGGGTAGGTGGCTTAAAAGCGGTCAAGGCTGCGGTGAGCCATGTTTGTACAGGGATGACAGAGTGACCCTAAATACACACATACATGACTCTCTTCAAGAGAAAATGAGCTGGGTAGGTGACCTACAAGAAGTCAGCCACATATGCTAGACCTGTGCTACGGGAAACAGCAGAAAGCGTTCTGAGATATAGAGTTAGAGTTTGTTGCTTCTGCCTTAAAGTATTAGCTAGCTCCATTTGGGCAGAATCGGCTCGTACATCTGTCACTCTAAAGCTAACGTTAAAATCCCTTCCCTGGCCGGGCTCAGTGGCTCAGCCTGTAATCCCAGCACTTTGGGAAGCCGAGGTGAGTGGATCGCATGAGTCTGTGGACTCAAGACCAGCTCGGGCAACTTGGCAAGGCCTCGTACTACAGTAAAATAAAATATTAGCCAGGCGTGGTAGCTCAGGCGGAAGGATTGCCAGAACTCAGCAGGTTGACTCTGCACTCCACCCTGGGCAACAGGGTGAGACTCAACTCACTCAAAAAAAAAAAAAAAAAAAAATCCCTTCCCTACCATTTGGTTGAAAGCTTTTTATCTTTTCCTTTTGCAAAATAGGTCAACTAATGCCACCTGAAAAAATACATCCAGGACTTTTTGCAGGGTGGAATACTTCATTTAAACAGCCATCATGTCCAGCAGTGGCACGATATAATCGGAAACGGACACTTAAACAAAATCTGCGGATGGAAGAGCGATTTAAAAAGAAAGAAAAATTACTCAGGAAGAAATTAGCTGAAAAAGGAATTGACTATGATTTTCCTTCGTTGGTAAGTATTCCCTTCGGAATTTTTGTTTGTAGTTTATCTTGATATCTCCTAGTAAGGTGTATCTGCATCATTATGATTATAAAGTATCTAGCCCAGTGCTTATCACATACACTAGGTTTTGATTAAGTTTTTGAGACATCGTGTAGTAGATATTTCCTAAAGTCTTGTGAGAACAGATTCTGTTATTTCCATAATATGGAAGAGGAAACTTATTTTAAAGGGATTGCTTGATTTGCATAACTTTCGTGGTCTGTTTTTAAGTTAGGGCAGCAAAACTACCCTTGAACCTACAGTCATAGTGCTCTTCGATTGTCATTTAAAGAAAGGTGGCCTTACCAGAATGAAATCTTTGCTTTACTGTGTGCTGTCAGTAAATATCAAGACGGTGAATTGGCCCTCCTTTTGATGCCATTCCAGTTAAAATTTTGTTTTGTGTCCTTTTAAACTGGAGGTATTCCTAAAGTGTATCAGAAGGAGCCAGTGAGACAACTCAGGTGAAGACGAGTCCGTGCAGATGTCCCTCGGGCTCTCCTTGCTTGTAGGGAAGCGAGAATGAGGAGGGCTTCCTTTTCTTGCCTCGGTCTGGAGACCGTTTGCCTTCTTCATGGACCCTGTCAGCCTACTTCCAAAAAGCTAGCGCTTCGGTCAAAAATGGCATCTCTTCCCAAGTTTATTGGGTCCTCTGGCCTTGCCCAGGAGTGAGATGAGCGAATTGTCTCCGCCCAGTTCCTGGTTGTGAATTTTCTGCTCAAATCCCGAATAACTTCCTTAGTCGTACTGGAACGTTAACATCAGGGCGTCTGCTGCTCTCTGAGCCAGTTGGGAGCTGAGTCCCTGAAGCTTGAAAACAGGCTTGCGAGCCCTGCTTTTCCTGTACCCTGCTGGGACTTGGAGGGGAAACAGGTGGCTTCGTGGCCACCCTCCTGGACACAGCCAGGACAGGCCTCCAGGGCCAGCCGGTCACCTTCCTCACCCGATGGCGTGGCCCTCCTGCGGCCAGCGTGCCTTGGCCCGGCCAGCTTCGGGTTTCAGCCTTCCCTTCAGCCTCTGCCCCTCTGCCAGTCCCCTAGCCCAGCCGCTTTTCTCTTGCGCCCCTTACGTGAGGCTGCGCGCTGCGCTTGCGGGTCGGGTCTGTCATGTAGAGATGACGTGCCAGCACGGTGTGTGAGGGGCTCGTGGAGAGTTCAGAAAGGAAGGGTGCACGGCCACCAATTCATGCCTTCTGTATTGCAGATTTTACAGAAAGCAGGAACAAAGAAGTCTTCAAAGAGCACGGTAAAATTTTATTTTTCACTTCGCATCCCAGATCATATCAGAGAAAGATAAGTAGGAAAATATGTTGGAGACTACTGTAACTGATAGATATTGTTAAAATTTATTTGAAGGGGTCACGTAAGAAGAACAAAAAGGTGTCGGGCACTCCTAATACTTCTGAGGAGACAGTGGATAGCCAGGTAAAATCGTCTTCAATATTCTGAATACTGATACTATAGAAATAATTTGGAGGATGAAATGTGACTGTCATTTTAAGGTTTCTAATTGAATCTTGTGACAGTTACTTGTGACAGTTACTTACTGATGATTTAGCTATTTTCCACTTGAAACCTTATAATGGGACATAGTCTATTGCAATTAATTGTGAATTTCCATACTAAGTTTTATAAGCACCTAAGGTCTTTATTATTTGTAGCTATATCACTGAAGGATAGATACAGGCCTAAAATAACATAGCACAACTTGTAAAAATAGAGAAGAGATGCTATTTTAGAGTAAAATCATAATAATGTTCTACATTTATGTATTATATTCTTTTACTTGTTGAAAATAGGGCCCCACACCAGTTTGTACACCAACGTTTTTGGAGAGACGAAAATCTGAAGTGACAGAAATGAGTGATGATGACAAAGATAATGAAATCGTTTTCAAACAACCCGTATCTGATGTAAAAGAAGAAAGGCAAGAGACTCAAACACCTGAACGTTCACAGAAAAAAAGACAAAGAAAGAGCAGTCTGTGATTCTGACTGCATCATTCATGTACAATATTTCTTCTGAAAATAATGTGGTTTTTTAATGAGGGTTGACTATGTGTTATTCAGTATAATGAAATGGCAATCCTAAACAAGATTTTCAGAGGAAAAACATACTGCTTGATCAGGTAAATAAGGAGAACAGTCTGTATAATGGCTTGCCTGCCCTTGGCTGCAATGCAGGGGTGCATACCAGCCAGCTGGACCTCTTCTGCCTCTTTCTCTTGGTCTCTTTTTTTTTTTCAGATTTCGTAGCTCTCCCTAGTTATTTGCCTGGAGAGAAAGGTTACCGTTAGCTGCAGGTTTAAGTACTAAATTGCAGCCTTTTTTGTCAGTATCAAATAAAGGCCACCAATCTTACTTGACTATCTCCATGTTTGTCACACACATTTAACACACAAGGGTACTTTAGATTTCAACATCAGATGGTTGAAATGGGAAGAAAATTTTGTGGGAACGAGAAAGCTGCTCCGGTGTTAGTACAAGTTCACTTATCTGTTCACGTGTTAAGAGAGATTCAAAAGTGACTCAAGTTAGTTTTGGCGAGCTAGCACAGATTAATAACTACCATTTTATATCAGTATAATCAGTGGGGAATTCGATTCCAAGATTCAAACAGTGACCAGCAAATAAACTTTTCTACAGTATATTTGTATGCAAATAGGACTTTGGAGCCTTGGGGAATATATGGTAAATTTCAAGTCCGGGTCTCTGTTGCCCAGGCCAGAGTGCAGTGACAGGTTCACAGCTCACTGCTACCTTGATCTCCTGGGCACAGGTGATAACTTCTGCTTCAGCCTCCCAAGTAGCTGGTACTACAATATGTGCCACCATACCTGGCTAGTTTTGGTATTTTTTTTGTTGTTTTTTTTTTTTTGTAGAAATGCGAACCACTGTTGCCTCAGCTGGTCTTAAGCTCCTGGGCTCAAGCAGTCTTCCTGCCTCATCCTCACAAAATGGTGGGATTATGGGTGTGATCCACCACGCCCAGCCTGTGGAGTCTTTGATAGGATATTGGGCGAGGTGTACCAAAGCAAAATGGTGGATTTCAGGTTTATGCAAAGAGCAGATCATGCCTCTAAAATAGTTCCTGACACACAGTAGTTGCTCAGTGTGACCTTGTACAGTTGCCTGCCTTTTTGAGCCATCTACCGATGCTGCGGAATAAGGGTATTAGTCCCTTTCCTAATTTTTAAATTTGTGTTGCTATTCACATATATTCAGACAAAGAGCTATAAAGGAAAACTAGTTCGCAGACCAATTTCAGTTGGAGCCAGGCATTTCACAGGCTGCATGTTGGCCATAAGGTGGAGTGTCGTGAATAAATGCCACAGAAATGGTCTTTGAGTGGGAAGTATGGCAAATGAATAAAGTTGACAAGTTCGGAGGCTGGGCACAGTGGCTTACACTGTAATCCCAACATTTTGGGAGTCTGAGGTGGGAGGATCGGGTCAGGTGAGTCCAGGAGTTCAAGGCTACATTGACTTACGACGGTACCACTGCATTCCAGCCTGGGCAATATGAGTCCCTGTCTCTAAAATATACAGTTGGCAAATTCAAAATGGGCTTTTCCGTTGCTGATGTTTGGAAGACTGTGGCCATAGCCAAGGCAGCTGATCACTGACAGGATTGTATTCCTGGCTTATGTATGGTATAAGACTTGAAAAATTAGGTTAGGCTATGCTAATACGAATTCCAGGATCTCACTTCAGTACAGCAAAGGCTATTAAAGACTGGCAAGTTAGACAGCTTAGGGCTGCTGTCCTCCGTGCAGTGACAACGTTGCAGAATGCGGTTGTTTTTAGCCCAGGAGTGTTGCGTATTATTTTTCCACTTTCTGTAGATAGAAAAACAAAGCACATGGCCCAAAGCCAACTACATGGGTCACCCTGTGGGCCTTGTGGCAGACTAGCCTGCAGGTCAAGTCTGATCTGCTGCCTGTTCTTTTACTTTTCAAGTGGATGGGGGAAAAATGTTTATAGCATGTGAAAATGATAGAGAATTCAGATTACAGTGTCCATAAAGGTTTACTGGAATGTGGTCACTCCTGTATTTACATACTGTCTATGGCTCCTTTTGTACTACAAAACTTTAGTTGTGACTGACCAGATATACGTGACCCTCTCCTTAGCACTGCTGCTGGGTACACTATAAGCTGCAGTGATGCACTTGTAACGCTTTTTTTTTTTTTTGAGTCAGAGCCTCACCCAGTCTGGAGGGCAGTGGCACAATAACAGCCACCACACCCTGGACCTGTTGGGCTCAGGCAGTCCTTCCGCCTCAGCCTTCCAAGTAGCCACCATGCCCAGCTAATTTTTTAATGTATTTATTGTAGAAATGGAAGTCTCGCGAAGTTGCCCAAACTGGTAGAGCAGGTAATCCTCTCACCTTGACCTCCTAAAGTGCTGCGATTATAGACGTGAACCACTGTGCCCAACCATGTAACGCATTTTGAGTGACATGGTGGTGTTCATTTTACCTCTTTTTGTTTTGAGTTGGTGTCTCTGTCAAAAAATATGACTGAGTGCAGTGGTTCACGCCTGTAATCCCAGCACTTTGGGAGGCAGAGGTGAGAGGATTGCCTGAGCCCAGGGGTTCAAGACCAGCCTGGGCAACTTGGTGAGGCTATGGTGTCTCTACAATGAATAAAAAAACTAAAGGCATGTGCCTTTAGTTTCAGCTCCTTGGAAGGCTGCCGTGGCTATGAGCGTGCCACTGCACTCCAGCCTGGGCAACAGAGAGACTCCTGCTCAAATAAAGGGATGAATAAATACATGGACTATCTCAGCACCCCATTTCTTTACAAAAATTAAAAGAAGGGGAACTAGGCACAGTGGTTTATGCCTATAATCCAAGCACTTGGGAAGGGATTTAAGACCAGCTTGAGCCCAGGAGTTCAAGACCCGCCTGGGCAACAATGAGACCCTGTCTACAAAAAACTTGGCTGGGGCCAGATGTGGTGGCTCAACCTGTAATCCCAGCATTTTGGGAGGCCGAGGCGAGAGGATTGCCTGAGCTCGGGGGTTCGAGACCAGCCTAGACAACTTGATGAGACCTCATCTCTACAATAAATCACAAAAACTAGCCGGGCATGGTGGTGTGCGTCTGTAGTTCCATCGACTCGGAAGGCTGAGGCAGAAGGATCGCCTGAGCTCAGCGTGTTGAGGCCGCAGTGGCCATGAGTGTGCCACTGGCCTCCGGCCTGGGTGACAAGAGTGAGACTCCAACTCAAAAAAATGAGCTGGGCATGATGGTGCTCGCCTAGAGTCCTAGCTACTTGAGAGGCTGGGGTTGGAGAATCCCAGCAGGCCCAGGTCAAGGCTGTGGTGAGTCCTGATCGTTCCCCTGCACTCCAGCTTTGGTAACAAAGTGAGATCCCAACTCAAAAAAGAAAGAAAAGGAAGCTGTAACTAAGGTTTCCAAGTGGCTTATTTGTTAGCCAAGCAAGGAAAGTCATTTACCAATGACCACATAGTTGTGTTTGATTGCAGCAGCTGAAGAAATGTGGCCACAGAAAATGAACTTTTAAGACTGTCAGCCTTTCAGTGAGAAGAGTCGCTTGACTACTTAAGGAAGCAACATATCACTAGTCAGTTTTAGAACAAGACAGCTGATTTTGAATGTTTCCCTTGATGGTTAATAAATATTTCCAGTACTATAGGTCGGTTGACTATTCCAGGATTTGATGCCGAGTTTGAAGTGCTGGGGTGACCAGTTTATCCAGTCTGCCCAGAATCTTTCTGGTTGTAACACATTTTGGGAACCTCCTAAGTCCCAGGAAGAGTCACCCTGGAAGTGAATGAAGAAATAGCCTGTATGCATGGTTTGTGTGGAGCAACTGTAAGCAGAAATATTTTATTTTTCCTTATTTCAAGAGCTTTAGGGGTGTAAATCATGTCTGGTTACATGGATGCATCGTATAGTGGTGAGGTCTGGGCTTTAAGTGTTCCTGCCACCCCTACCTGTGCACATTGTACCCTGTAGGTGATTTTCCCTCCGTTCGTCCCTTCTGAGTCCGCAGTGTCCACTGTGCCATTCTCTGTGCCTTTACGTTCCTTGGCTTAGCTTCCACTTAGAACATGCAGCGTTCAGTTTTCTGTTCCTGAGTTCCTTCAGAATGATGTTCTCCAGTTCCATCCAAGTTGCTGCAAAAGACATTATTTCATTCTTTTTGATGACTGAGCAAAAATACTTTCAAAATTGAAAAGTTTGGTACAGCCTGGAGTGGAATTTGCCCAGATGTGCCACAACTGACAGTGGTAAAAATATGTGTGGAGCAAGAAAGAATTTAGTCAAATTTTGAGTTTGTGAAAATTTAAGGTGTTTAAAAGTTATTTACCAGCGGATGCTTTTCAGAAAATAGTAAACATGTGATATTGAGCCAGTAGTGTCACCAGGGCACTTCTTTTCTCATGGATTTAGCATCGTCACCACCGTGTATTTTTTTTTTTTTTTTTTTTTGAGTCATAGTCTCACTGTCACCCAGGCTGGAGTGCAGTGGCATGATCACAGCCACCACAGCCTCGACCTGCTGGGCTCAGGCGATCCTTCCGCCTCAGCCTCCCGAGTAGCTGGAACTACAGGCATGTACCACCACGCCCGGCTGATTTTTAAATTTATTGTAGAGACAGGGTCTCGTTAAGTTGCCCAGGCTGGTCTCAAACCCCTGAGCTCAGGCAGTCTTCTCACCTCTGCCTCCCAAAGTGCTGGAATTATAGGCATGAGTCACCGCACCCAGCCTGCCCCCATGGATTTTTGCAGAAGTAAATGACTATCCCAATTTGCCCTACAAGGCAGCAGGTTAATGGCTTAATAAAGTTTTGTTTTTTGAGACTTTCTGAGTTCAGAACCGAGATGAAAAAATTCTTAATAAGAGTAACTTCTCAACCATTATAAAACACAGTGGTTTCAGAAACTAGCTTTTGCTGCAGACTGGATTTTTTTAAATTAATCTTACTTAATGAATTCAGCATCTAATTACAAGTCAAAACTCCACTTATATTTGAAACTTAGGTGGCTGTAAAGTCATTCGGATGACAGTAACATTTGAGTCACAAGTGATGTCAGCCTGCTGTATGTACTTCCTGTGTGTGAGAAGGATTGCCAGAGCCCACGGGTTCGAGACCAGCCTGGGCAACTTGGCGAGACCTCATCTCTACAATAAAATTAGCCAGACGTGGTGCGTGCCAGTAGTTCCAGCTATGTGGAAGGCTGAGGAGGAAGGATTGCCTGAGCCCAGCAGGTTGAGGCTGTGGTGGCTGTGAGCATGCCACTGCACTTCAGACTAAGCAACAGAGCGAGACTCCAACTCACAAAAGCAAATACACTTGTGCAACCAGCACCACAAACAGAATATTTTGGCCAGGCATGGTGGCATGTGCCTATAGTCCCAGCTATTCAAGACTGAGGTGGGAGGATCAGCCTGGGCGACAGAGTGAGACTTCGGCTCAAAAAAAAAATAGATCTCCATACCCACACAGACATCTGCAGCAGGTGTATTTTTGTCTGAGGGATTGCAAATCTTCACCTATCTGTCAACAGAAAGTGACTGCAGTGTAAGAACGTGCTAGCAAATATGAGAAAAAGGTAATGAAATTCTACAAATGTGCTGGGCACAGTGACTCATGCCTGTAACCCCAGCACTTTGGGAGACTGTGTGAGGATTGCTTGAGCTCCGAGTTCGAGACCAGCCAGGACAACAGAGGGAGTGGAATGTCGTCTCTACAGAAAGTAAAAAGCCGAGTGTAGTGGCATGTGCCTGTAATTCCAGCTATTTTGGAAGCTAAGGTAGAAGAATCCCTCGAGCCTGGGAGGTTGAGGCTGCTGTGAGCTGTGATTATGCACTCCAGCCTTGGCGACAGAGTGAGACCCTGAATTTTAAAAAAATTCTACAGATGCCTTCCAAGTGAGGAATAGACTCAGTTAAAATCACGTGTTTAGGCTTGATATTAGAGATCAGTATTAACAGGTGAGCACTTCCAAGTGATGATGGTGATGATAGGAAATACTAACTTCACACCTACAAAAATTAATTCGAATTCAGACCTAAATGTAAAACAAAACCTTTTGGAAGGAAACAGGAGAAACATCTTTATGACCTGTGTTTAGACAAAGAGTTCTTAGCACACCAAATCATGATCTATGAAAGAAAAAATAATGAATTGGACTTAGTCAAAATTGAAAACTTGCTTGGTGAGGAGTCTCTCAACCTGCTCTGGTTTGGAAGCTGCCTGATTTAAAAAAAAAAAAATGCTTGGTGAAAGATCCCTAGAGGATGAAAAGGTCAACTAAGACTGGGTGATGACGTGTGCAAAGGACTTTTTGTCCAAACAGACCTCTCAAAACAACCCAAATCGTCAGAGGGAACCTCAGTTCTGCCTTCTGTCCATAAGATGGAAAGGAATATGAACTGTTTCGACATTTGTATTCCCACTTAAAGGCTCAAGCATGACGCAAAATGATAACTAATATTTATCAAGTGTGTGCATGTGCAAGACACCTTCATAAGCTTTTTAAAATAGATTAACTCATTTCATCAGAACTGTGAAATCGATATGACTAGTCCCACCTGAAAGACGTGCATCGAAGCCTGGAGAGCATCGGTAGCTTGCTCACAGATAGAGTGTGGTGATCAGTTAGATGGACTGAAGCCCTTCAAGTTTGCTTTCAGTGGAATGAGCGTGAATGCTCGATTATTCGTGGCAATGGAAAGGAAAGAAGCAGAAGATTTGCACTGGCAAGACACGGTGACTTTCTGAATTGGGGGCAGAAATGCACTGGGGCAGGCATGGGAGGAGGGTGGCCAATGGGATTTCTGTTCTCAACGTGCTCAGCTTTGAGATGTGTGAGAGCAATGTCAACACTAGGTGGCAACAGATCCCAGGCACTTAAAATTTTGCAGGCCGCCAGGCGCGGTGGTGTGCACCTATAGTCTGGGTTACCGAGAGATGGTTTAAACCCAGGAGTTCAGATACAGTCTGGGTAACATAGTAAGACCTCTGTCTCTTAATAAGAAAAATCTACGTTGCCATTAAATTGGAAAAAAACGCAAAATTATTAAAGGGATTGTTAACTTAAAAAAATACCTCCTTCAGAGGCATCTTTTTTTTTTTTTTTTT
>NW_007258211.1:356594-359033 GCF_000164805.1 Carlito syrichta | reverse complement strand
TTGTAGAGATGAGGTCTCGTCAAGCTGCCCAGGCGGGTCTCGAACCTGCGGGCTCAGGCAATCCACTCACCTCAGCCTCCCAAAGGCGTGAGATTACAGACTGAGCCACCGAGCCCGGCCAGAGGCATCATTTTAAACACACATGCAGCACACTAATTTCTAGTCTCCTAGGAGGCAGAAGCTAGCACTAGCAAGTGGTTCAAGCAACTGGGTGCTTAGTAAACATGTTTTTGATAATTGGTGAAGATATTGAAAGAGTTTGGGGCACCCACAGTCCAACACACTGATCACATGAGCCATTAAGGTGTTTAGCTTATTTGAACTGTAGAAGATGTGAAATACGGCTTAAATTAGTTGTATGATGTTTATGGACAAATCACAAATTTAAAAAGTTTCCCGGTGTATATTAGAATGATAGCTGCGCTGGAAAAGAAAATTTCACACAGAACCTTGCTTTACGACCCCTGTCCCTCTAAACACAACCTTTAGCCCATGGTATTCAGAATATTTTCTCTTTTCCATTTGCTGTGCTTATTTTGGTTTTATTATTCATGAAGCCTGAACTACAAGTATGAAGTCAATACTGGACTTAGAACTTGGGACATTTTTCTACTCAAGTTCATAAACCTCAACGTTTTGGAATTATTTTTCAAGTTATATCTGGAAGACGTAATTCTGGTCTTTTTCCTTCCAAAGCAAACAAAAACAAAATAAACTTTTTGCCAAGTTAAGGCATACCTTAGGTCAGGAGTTAATGTCTCATTCCATTGGTGCAATCAGAGAATGTTTCACATACCTTTCTACACGTTCCTCCTGTTCCAGTAACTAATCTGTTTTCTAATCGAATTGCTTACCAAGTATCTTAGTGACCAGCCCTGCTTCTATTTGTGTGAAAAGAAAACTGAATTCACAGCATTATCGTGAACATTGCTTTTCTGCACTGATCGTGGCCAGTTTTAGAATCTCCCCGGTTATTAATAAACGCTGTCCACCCTCCAGTGCCCAGGAAAAGACATTCAGACACTTGATGCTTGCCAGACATAGTTTCTGTAGCAAGTGTGCGCTGAGTAACACGGTTGTCCTCCGACAGCTTCATTCACAGGTTTTTCTGTGATTTGCTTATTCACAAGGGGAGTTGGTTGGTTTGGGAAAGTAGGACTTTTGCAAAAGGAACTGAGGAAAATATCCTATCTGTCCCCAAAGAGAAGTTGTTCAAATGTTGTTGGCAAGGATGCAGGATTATCACTGGCAATTTTTTTCTTCTGAAGGAGTATGTCCATTTTTCTTCTGTTTCTGCTTTAATGACTAGCTAGATGATTAAGATTGTGGCTTTTTTCCTGATTAACTTAAAGAAATAACTGCTGAGGTATACCTGGTGTAATAATTTTAAAAAACAGTAATTTAGTAGATACAAACTGTATCACTGTTTCCTACCTTGCAGATTTGTGCCAGACCAGTTATCAGATTTGATGGGGCTTTTTTAAATTTTAAAGCTGTGGGGTACAATTCAGGCAGGGTTAGGTATATAGATGTTCATTATGCGGGTACCCCTGTTGAGGTGTGCCCCTCTCCTCCACAGTTTCCCACTACTGCCAATTCCTTTCTTATAGTATTAAGATAAGTGTTAGGCCGGGCTCAGTGGCTCAGCCTGTAATCCCAGCACTTTGGGAGGCCGAGGTGAGTGGATTGCCTGAGCCTGCGGGTTCGAGACCTGCCTGGGCAACTTGGCGAAACCTCATCTCTACAATAAATCAAAAAATGAGCCGGGCGTGGTAGCGCATGCCTGTAATTCCGGCTACTCGGAAGGCTGAGGCGGAAGGATCGCCGGAGCCTGGCAGGTCGAGGCTGCGGTGGCCGGGAACGGCCACTGCACTCCAGTCTGGGTGACTGAGTGACACTCCAACTCAAAAAAAAAAAAATTTAAAAATAAAAAAAATAAGATAAGTGTTCAGGGTCCGTGGATTTTGTGTTAATGTAGAACCAGCCAGAAAAGGGCATTAAGTTAGCCAGGCATGGTGGCTCACGCCAGTAATCCCAGCACTTTGGGAGGCTGAGGCAGGAGCATTGCTTGAGGCCAGGAATTTGGGACCAGCCTGCGCAACTTGGTGAGACCTCATCTATACAAAACAAATCAAAAAAGTTGGCATACCCTTGTAGTCCCATTTACTCAGGAGGCTGAGACGAAAGAATCTTCTGAGTCCAGGAGCTGGAGGCTACAGTGGTTGTGACCGTGCCACTGCACTCCAGCCTGGGCAACAGAGTGAGACTTGGACTAAAAAAAAAACTCAACTCATTTGGCTCACCATTTAATTTAGTACCTAAATAGATAATACATGCAAATGGCATGAAAATTCCCAGGGCTCCAGAATGTATCTTCGTTCCACACTGGCTGCCCCTGCCCTGCTTCTGGGGAGAGAAGCACTCTTCTGCCCCTCCCAC
>NW_007258211.1:354477-356574 GCF_000164805.1 Carlito syrichta | reverse complement strand
CCCTCCCCCGCCCCCGTCTCCCCCCCCTCGTCCCCAGCACCTGTGGGCTTGTCCTCTACCCAGAGCATGTCCTCCCCAGCTTCTCAAGCTGCAGGCTGCAGCCTCCTTGGGAGGCTTGGCCCAGTCACTTGCCCAAGGGGCCTGTTTGCTTCCCCTTCGTTATCTTGTGTACCTGTTTTCTTTCTTTTCTTTTTTTTTTTTGGAGTTGGAGTCTCACTCTTGTCACCCAGTCTGGAGTGCAGTGGCATACACATTTCTTTAGGGCAAGAGGTCTGTGGGGTTTTTGTGCTTTGTACAGGGTCTCAGTCTGTTGCCCAGGCTGGAGTGCAGTGGCACAATCTTGACTCACCGCAGCTTCAACCTCCTAGGCTCAGGTGATCCTTCCACCTCAACCTCCTGAGTAGCTGGGACTACAGGCACGCACCACCCGGCTAATTTTTTGATTTTTTTTTTGTATAGACGAGGTCTCCCTATGTAGCCTATGTTGGTCTCAAACTACTGGGCTCAAGCAATCCTCCTGCCTCAGCCTCCAAAAGTACTGGCATTGCCATTTTTTACAAATCAATATTAACTAATTATTATTATTATTATTATTATTATTGAGTTGGAGTCTCACTCTGTCATCTAGACTGGAGTGCAGTGGCACGCTCCCAGCCACCGCAACCTCGACCTTCTGGGCTCTGGTGTTCCTTCTGCCTCAGCCTTCCAAGTAATCGGAGTTATAGGCACGCTTTACCATGCCCAGCTAATTTTTGATTTATTGTAGAGACGATGTCTCGCCAAGCTGCCGGGGCTAGTCTCGAACCTGTGGGCTCAGGCAATCCACTTGCCTCAGCCTCCCAAAGTGCTGGAATGACAGGCTGAGCCACCGAGCCTGGTCTTATTATTTTCTTTTTTTCTTTAAGTTGGAGTCTCACCCTGTCGCCCAGACTGGAGTGCAGTGGCCGCTCCCGGCCTCCGCAGCCTCGACCTGCTGGGCTCCCGCGATCCTTCTGCCTCAGCCCTCCTAGTAGCTGGAACTACAGGCGCGCACCACCACGCCTGGCTAATTTTTTGATTTATGTAGAGATGAGGTCTGGCCAAGTTGCCCAGGCGGGTCTCGAACCCGCGGGCTCAGGCAATTCACTCACCTCGGCCTCCCAACATGCTGGGATGACAGGCTGAGCCACCGAGCCCGGCCTTATTTTTTTCTTATCTCCCCCATTTGTACAGTGAAAATGTCTCTTCATAACTCATTTTCCCTTTTTGGAAATGGCACTCTGTAAACCAAAGGCAATGCCTTTTATTTCTTCTCTCACTTGGTTGATTTTCCCCGTCAGGAAATGAAATCAACCACATTGCCTAAAGCTGGGGCTCCAATGGAAGTGGAGGAAACCAGAGATCTGGATCCTTCTGTGGCCAAGTAGGATTGCAGGATTGCCATGGTGCAGCCATCTCCTCTCTGAGCCTGGGTGTTTGCATCGGGGAGAGAAGGCACTGACTGGCCAGTAGCTGAGGTCCGTCTTGCCCTAACTTCTGGAGTCCTTTTGAGCCTACCACACGTTCTCACTGAAAAATAAGTGCCTTTTGTTGGTGGTGGGTTTTTGTCTTTTTTTTTTTTTCGGACACAGGGTCTCTGTCCCCCAGGTGGGAGTAACCGGGGTGGCGCAATCATAGCTTACCACAGCCTTGAACTGCTGGGTTCAAGCAGTTTTCCTGCCTCAGTCTTCCGAGCTGGTGGGACTCTGGGCACACACCACTAAGCCCCGCTAATTCTATTTTGCTGTTAAGACGGTGTCTTGCTGTGTTGCCCAGGCTGGTCTTGAACGCCTGTCCTCAAGCACTCCTTCTGCCTCCGCCTCCCAAAGTGCTGGGGTTCCAGGCATCGGCCACCACAGCCAGCCTGGAAAGGAAGTTCTGATGCGCCCTCAGCCTGCCCTGGGGAAGGAGAGCTTCACAACCACTCTGGCCTGAGCCATCGGTGCTTCCTCTCTGGGACACAGTAAATAGCCGCGGTGAATGTGTCTTCCATGACCACCCCCTCCCCCACCCTGATCTTGTCTGTCTCAGAGCAACATCTAACACCCAGAGAGCATTTCTTTTTTTTTTTTTTTTTTT
>NW_007258211.1:347078-354259 GCF_000164805.1 Carlito syrichta | reverse complement strand
TGGGTCTCGAACCCGCGGGCTCAGGCAGTCCACTCACCTCAGCCTCCCAAAGTGCGGGATGACAGGCTGAGCCACCGAGCCTGGCTAGAGAGCATTTCCGAGGTGAAACTCCGGGAACACAGGAAGCTGAGCATGCACTGCGAGGGGCCGAGGGACACACCCCGCTGGAGTGACCGTCCACCTGCCCGTCTCCCTTGGGCTGCGTCTTGTTCCACCTTGCCCTCCCCCTCCACACTCGGTGACCAACTGCACAGAGCAGGCACCAGGAGGTGCCCCGTGGGTGAAGAGCTCGGATGCAGTGACTAAGGACAGTGGCGGTGAGAAATGCCCGTCAGCTAGTTGGCTAGTTGGGAAGAAGGAAGCAAAGGAAGAAATGATCCAATGCCACTGTGAGGATGGCGGAAGACCTAGGATTCGGGACACCGTGCTAAGAAGTTATAAGAAACAGGGGACCATGGCAGGCATCTGTGGCTTTAGTCGTCCAGCACCCTGGCCTTGTGCATCTGCTCCCCGGCTTTGCTTGATTCGCCACCTCCCCCCACTCTCCACCCACGTGTCTTGAAAAAGAGACCCCAGCAGGAAGTCTTGCGAGTGGCTAAAGACACAGGCCCAGGGGCAGACATGTTATAAAATTTGAGCAAATGAGTGTCCCCCCAGGACTCTTGCTAGAACTGTGGGAACAGGCAGTCTTGCCAGGGGGGCTCTGAACTCAGAGGCGCTGGTGACCCTTTCAGGTTGAACCAAGAGGTAGAAGGAGGCTGGGCACGATGGCTCATGCCTGTAATTCCAGCACTTTGGGAGGCAGAGACGAGAGAATGTCTGAGCAAGGGGGTTTGAGACCAGCCTAGGCAACTTGGCAAGACCTCCTCTCTACAAAAAAAAAAAAAAAGAAAAAAGCTGGGTATGGTGCTGCACACCTGTCGTTCCAGCTACTTGGAAGACTGAGGCAGAAGGATCGCCTGAATCCAGCAATTCAAGGCTGTGGTGGCCGTGATCATGCCACTGCATTCCAGCCTGGGCAACAGAGTGAGACTCTGACTCGAAAAAAAGAAAAAGAGAGTCGCTTGGTCCAGCCATGCATGACATTCCCGGGACCTTTCAGTAATGTGTGCCAGTCATTTCCTTCCCCCCAAACCAGTTTGGATTAGATTTCTGTCCCAGGCATCAAAAAACTCTATTAGTCTTGCCTAATAGACAAAACGGAGTCCACGCTGTATGATTCTATTCATATGAGACCCTGGGCGACAGAGTGAGACCCTGTCTCCATAAAAAGACAAGCAACAGGTGTTTTTTTTTTAACTGGCAGATTTCAAACAACTGTAGGCTTAAGTGCAAAGTCTTATTATGACAAGTAGCACTGGGAACTGCACTGTCAGAGACAAGCTTGTGAGCGATGGTGCCAACACCATTCCTGGTCCTGCCCAGCTGAATGGGTGGCAGTGCAGGGGCTGCGGTGAGCTCCAGAACATTCCTCTGACCCCGATGAACTCAGGAAATAGAAGCCTCACTCTTTTGTCTTCCTGCTAGCAGGTGTCGCTGCCTTCCGACAGCTTCCAAAAGTCTCAGCAAGCTGAGAGCCAGGACTCTCGGACGTCCGGGGGGGTGTCGGGGCACCTGTTTTGCCAGCGAAACGCAAGGACACCCATCCATTGCCTTTACGTTATAAATGTGTCGCATAATTTAGCCCCTCTGGTTAAACCTTACCCACAGCTGTCTGCTAGATGGGAAAATGGGCAACAAATCACCAAGAAGGTATGTGTCAGCGAAGAATTTCCCAAGAACCAGCAGGGGGTTGACCCTTCATTTTAAACAACCTGGGGCGGGAGGCCCTAAAAATCACTTGCGCAGCAGGTGTAGGGTTGCGATCAATTGTTCTGCCCAGATGCTACTTGTGTCCGGAAGTGAGGGTTTCTCTGATGTTGGAATGACCTTACATTCATTCAGCGGCCTGATCCTTTAAGCAGGCAACACAAGCAACATAAGCCCGGGTTTTTCTTTATTTTTCCTTCCAAGCGCTATGTTTTCCGAGATTAAACATTTGTTCTGCTTTCCAAGGCCCTGATGTCTCCCACGTACGTGGTCCTCAAAAGCAAAGCAGAATTTGATGTCACTTTATGCATGGAACTTGCTGCTGGGAAAGTCGATATTATTTAAGCTACATACCAGGTCCTGGGAGAAACTTTATTAATATTATTATTATTATCCTTTTTTTAGAGACAGGGGCTCATTTTGTCACCCAGGGCAGAGTGCTGTGCCATGATCATAGCTCACTCCTGGCCTCAGGTGATCCTCCTGCCTTAGACTCTCAAAGCACTGGATTACAGGTGTAAGCCCCTCCTCTGGCCCCCTTTTTTAAAAAGCCATTTTAGTCATCTTTAATTGTACAGTCCAGTGACATTAAGTATACATTATACAACCATCACCACCATCCACCTTCACAACTTTTTCTTCTCCAATTAAAATTCTGACCCCATTAAACGTTAATGGGAGAAGTTTTCAATATACTTAGATGTGGACACATAAAACATATATGGCTATGAGTTTTGATTGTTTTCTTTTTTTCAGTCGGAGTCACACTCTTTCGCCCAGGCTGGAGTGCGGTGGCACGCACGCTCGTGGCCACTCCAGCGTTGACCTTCTGGGCTCCAGCAATCCTTCCTCCTCAGTCTTCTGAGTAGCTAGAACTACAGATGCGCACTACCGTGCCCGGCTAATTTTTGATTTATTGTAGAGATGAAGTCTCGCCAAGCTGCCCGGGAGGGTCTCGAACCCGTGGGCTCAGGCAATCCACTCTCCTTGGCCTCCTGAAGTGCTGGGATTACAGGCTGGGCCACCGAGCCCGGCCTTGATTGTTTTTTAATGCAAAAGTATCATACAGACAAGCCAAATGAGGCTCAGACAGGCCAAGCCACCAGTTGAAGGTCACCGAGCTAGTATGTAGGGGAGGGAGCTTTCCCCAGGTCTGTTGGACCAAGACCCTGTGTTCTGTCTACTCTCTGTCACCTTCTCCCACTTAGATGAAGGAATTGCAAAACTGTAAATTTAAATAGAGAACAAAATTGCCAATTAATTTTCTCCTTCTTGGTACTCTCAAACTATTTATTGTCTTTGTCTCTCATTTTAAAAAATCAGCTTTACTGAAGTATAATTATCATGCAATAACATTTTATTGTATTTTAAAATTTTAGGCTGGGCTTGGTGGCTCAGCCTGTAATCCCAGCACTTTGGGAGACCAAGGCGAGTGGATTGCCTGAGCTCGCGGGTTTAAGACCAGCCTGGGCAACTTGGTAGACCTTGTCTCTACAGTAAATCAAAAATTAGCCAGGCATGGTAGCGGGCACCTGTAGTTCCAGCTACTTGGAAGGCTGAGGTGGAAGGATCGCTGGAGCCCAGAAGGTCGGCGCTGGGGTGGCCGTGAGAGTGCGTGTCACTGCGCTCCAGCCTGGGCGGCAGAGTGACACTCTGACACAAAAAGAACAACAACAAAAAATACATACACTTGTGCAACCAGCAACAAAATCAAAATAAAGAATATTTTGGCCAGGCATGGTGGCATGTGCCAATAGTCCCAACTACCCAAGGCTGAGGCGGGAGGATCACTTGATCCCAGGAGTTCGTTGCTGTAGAAATGGCTGCATCACTGCACTCCAGCCTGAGCGACAGAGTGAGACCCTGTCTCCATAAAAAGAAAAAAGAAGATACAGAATATTCCCATCACCCCCTTTCCTCCTCTCCTTTGCACACAATCTCCACCCCCAGCCCCGGATTTTAGACAACCGCTGGTCTCACTTCTGACACCATACTTTGTCTTTTCTATAATTTCCTATGAATAGAATCATACAGCATGGACTCAATTTTGTCTGTTTCATAGAACATGAGGATTTCAAGATTTTCCATGTGCCAATAGTTTGGGGTTTTTTTGTTTGTTTGTTTTGTTTTTTGGAGGCTGGGTCTCACTCTGTCGCCCAGGCTTGAGTGCACACACTCACAGCCACAGCAGCCTCGACCTGCTGGGCTCAGGTGATCCTTCCACCTCAACCTTCCCAGTAGCTGGAACTATAGGCATGCGGCACCATGCCCAGCTAATTTTGTGAATTACTGTAGAGACAAGGTCTTGCCAAGTTGCCCAAGCTGATCTCAAACTCGTGGGCTCAGGCAATCCTCTTGCCTCTGCCTCCCAAGGTGCTGGGATTACAGATGTGAGCCACCATACCTGGCCCAGTGTGTTCTTTTTATCGCTGGGTAGTGTCCCACTATGTGAAGAAAGCACAATCTGTCCATTCCTCAGCTGATGGACATTGTATTGCTCTCAAATTTATACTGTCATTAATAAAGTGACATAAACATTCACACTTGGATAAATGCCTAAGAGTGGCATCTCTAGATTACATGATAAATGTATCTGACTTCATAGGCACCTGCCAAACTTTCCAGCAGCAATGTGTGAAAGCCCCAGTTGCTCTGTATCCTTGCAAGATATTTGGTATAGTCAAAATTTAAATTGTAACCATTCTAGTGTGTATTTAGTAATATCTCAATGTAGTTTTAACTTTCGCCCCTCATTTTGGCAGAGACTTATAGCAGAAGAGTAAGAATCGGCACACATGGTCAGGCTGAAGACCATAGCTAGGGGCAACTCTCACGGACCCAAGTCAAAATGCATGGAGAAAATCCTACCCTTTGGAGGAAAAAACCCACACCTGGATTTGTTTCAAAGCTTAGTTTACTAAGAAAATATTGGTCACTAGTGTTGTCATGGAGAAGATGAGTCTACCAGACCAACTAAATGTGTAGCTTCTCTGGTTTCGACAAAGCAGAACTGGCTTGGAGCGCCACCCACTGGGCCGCCATCTTGCCCTCCACCTCTCCAAGCCCCTTTGAACATCTCTGCAGGACCCCGGCCAAAACCAGATGATTAACAAGCTGTCAGGCACTTTCCCACGTACTGGTGACCTGGGTCCTCTCCTCACAGCACTTACTGTCCAATGAGGAAGACAGATACCAAACAAGCAATTACAAAAGTCATGCGTGCTTTAAAAAGCAAGTCCTGCAAGCCGTGAGCACATAACAGGTGTACTTAAGCCAACCGTGGGCGCAGAGATGTGTGCAGGCAGTCCAGGAGGGGAAGAATGTGCACAAAGCTCTGGGGAGGAACGAGGAGGGTGAGTTTCCTGAAATGAGTAAAGAACAAGATGGCAGCTGCCTGTGAAAGAGCCTAAGGAGAAATGCGGAGGCCAAGCTCGCGGCAGCAGGAGAGGGCCTGGGCCTTTGTAGTGTTGCCAAGTTCCCCAAGCTGCCCTGATCCCAACCAAAGTCTGAGAACCACAACCTTAGAAGAATAACTCCCGAGGCTACCACTCTCATGCCATGCCAGACTTCATTGGCTGAACTGGACGCCTCCAGAGCTCCCCATCTTAAGTATCCATGTTGTGCAATCCTCTATCATTTCTTCAGACTTTTCCCAGAGTGTGGGGTTTTTTTCCCACTGTTACATGCCTTTATTTACTTTTAAAAATGGCTTTATTTAGATATAATTTACCCAGAGCAAAGTTTAACCAAAAAATTCAATGAGGTGCAACAAAAGCATGCAATTGTGAAGCCACGATCACTCTCACTGTCACCCTTGTTCTTTTGCAGTCAGTCTCCCATCCTCATTCTGAGCTCCGGGGAACCATTAGTCGGCTTTCTCAGACAATGCTTTTGCTTTGTCTGTACCTTCATGTAAATACGGTACGTGGTCTTCTGTGTCTAGTTTCTTTCATTTCGCATATTGCTTTTGAGAGTCGTCTATGTTTGTGAATTCATAAGCATGAATTACTACAATGTGTTCACCAGAATGTTTTCAGTGGTTGGCTATAAGAATAAAGCTTCTATGAAAAACACGTACACAGCTGGGTGTGGTGGTGCGTGCCTGTGGTTCCAGCTACTTGGAAGGCTGAGGCGGAAGGATCACTGAGCCCAGCAGGTCGAGGTTGCGGTGGCCATGAGTGTGCCACTGCGCTCCAGCCTGAGTGACAGAATAAGACTCTGACTCAAAAAAAAGAAAAGAAAATTAAGTACAAGTGCAAGTCTTTTTTGAACATGTTTTCATTTGTCTTGAGTGAATATTCTGGAGTGAATTGCTGGGTCATAGGTGTGTTTTTTTGTTTTTGCTTTTTTAGTCAGAGTCTCACTCTGTCATCCAGGCAGGAGTGCAGTCACACTCAGGCGACCTTTTTGCCTCAGCCTCCCAAGTAACTGAGACTACAGGTGCGAATCACCACGCTGGGCTAATTTATTTGATTTATTATACAAACGAGGTCTCACTAAGTTGTCCAGGCTGGTCTCAAACCCCTGGGCTCAGGACATCCTCTTGCCTCCACCTTTTAAAGTGCTGGGATCACATGCATGAGCCACCGCCTCCGACCAGGTGTGTTTATTTATTTATTTATTTGTTTTAAGTTGGAGTCTCACTCTGTCGCCCAGGCTGGAGTGCAGTGGCACCATCACAGCCACCACAGGCTCGACCTCCGGCGATCCTTCCGCCTCAGCTTTCCAAGTAGCTGGAACCATAGACCTGCACCACCACACCCAGCTAATTTTATGATCTATGGTAGAGACAAGGTTTCACCACGTTGCCCAGGCTGGTCTCAAAGTCCCGGGTTTAGGCAATCCTTTCACCTCCGCCTCCCACAGTGCTGGGATTACAGGCGTGAGCTACCGTGCCCAACTGTGTTTATTTTTTATAAGAAACTGCCCAACTGTTTTCCAAAGCGGCTGAACCATTTTTGCATTCTCACCACAAATGTATGAGTTCTAGTTTTTCACATCCATGCCAATACCTGGTATGCCAGTCTTTACTTTTAGCCGTTTCAGACTGCAGTCTAATAAAATCACTTCCTGCAGAAAGAAAGATGGGCTGAAAGGGGAATCAGGTCAGTTAGAAATTTTGTTTTGTTTTGCTTTTGTTTTTGTTTTTTGAGTTGGAGTCTCACTCTGTCACCCAGACTGAAGTGCAGTGGCCGCTCCCGGCCACCACAGCCTCGACTTGCTGGGCTCCGGCGATCCTTCCGCCTCAGCCTTCCAAGTAGCTGGAATTCCAGGCGTGCGCTACCACGCCCAGCTAATTTTTTGATTTATTGTAGAGACAAGGTCTCGCCAAGTTGCCCAGGCGGGTCTCGAACCCGCGGGCTCAGGCCATC
>NW_007258211.1:326814-347008 GCF_000164805.1 Carlito syrichta | reverse complement strand
CCGCCCGGGCAACTTGGTGAGACCTCCTCTTGACAAGAAATGAAAAATAAATAAATAAGAAAATTTTAGAGTAATCTGGATGGGGCTTTGAGCGAGAGTTAGGAAACCTCTGGCCAACTGCCCACCAGTAGCCAAGAACCAGCCAGGAGGGAAAGAAGGAGAAAGAATGTTTTCGTAGCGCTGAGAGTGCTGCGTACCCAAAGGAAACGTGGACTCGCCCAGGGCTGGACAGTGAGTGAGCCACACAGCCTGGCAAAGACCTGCTCCTGGCCTTGCTTTGGGGACTAGGTGCCCCACAGTGGGGGCAAGAAGTTGCAAGGACAAGAGACCGTTCTCATCTCGTTGGCTGAGACTGTGAAATAAATCTTCACAGAAATGGAGTTACAGCAGTGGTTAGTTATCTTTTGAGATGATACCATGTTACAGCAGCGCTCAATTAATTCAGTGTTAATTTACAGAGCAGATCAGTGGGTGCAGTGGCTCACGCCTGGAATCCTAGCACTTTGGGGGGTGAAGGCAAGAGGGTTGCCTGAGTCCAAGGGTTTTGAGACCAGCCTGGGCAACTTGGCCAGACCGCGTCTCTATAATAAATTAAAAAACGAGTGCAGAAGGATCTGCTGAGCCCAGTAGGTGGAGACTTTAGTAGCTGTGATCGTATGACTGCACTCTGGGCAACAGAGTGAGACTCTGACTCAAAAAAAAAAAACTTACAGAGCAGATGACCTTGACAGGCACTGTCAGGTCTGGAAACACGGACACATGAGACACGTATCCTCCCTTTCATCGTTTGGTGAGTGAGCGAACTGACCATCATTTCTCTCACTGTTTCTACATGACACTGTTTTGTGAACACTCTCTCGGGTCTCTCTCTTACTCATGTATAGCCTCTTACCAAGCGGGCCCGACATACAAAAGAGCAGTCCTGTAGGCAACATCACTGAAGCTGCTGTACAAGGTGAAGGTCGTTGCACTAATGTGACGAGGGTGAATGCACAGTGTCCATCTTCCAGGGCTCCTGCGGCACAAGCAGCCAAGGGCGCAGGCCTTGTGGGCGCCCTCCTCAGCTGCCTCCCAGAAGCCACACAAGCAACTGTTTCCACCCTCACGCTCAGAGCAGAGTGAAGGGGGGGGTTGCCCCCTGGAGACTGAGCGGTCATCCAAATATGCCACTCAGCCACACAGCTCCAGCTCACCAGACCTGTCAAGGGGCCAATCAGCTCTCACCATTCCAGCGGAGAAAATGCCCATTTATTGGGCGAACAGAAAGTAAAGCTTTGGCTGAGACCCCTTTGCCCTCAGCAGCAACTTTTTAATCCCTTTGTCTGGCGCATGAAATCAGTTCCCAGAACACAGGGGTTATTAATAACTGCGGGACCTTTTCCCAGTCTCCAGATCAATTGGCAGAAGCCTCTGGTTATTTCCTTCTGGTTGCTTCTATTATTTAGAGCTGGGAAGCGACCGCCTCCTCGAAACCCGCACGGATTTTCACTCGGCCCAAGAACTGCACAGTCACCCCCCGCCGGCCCCCGACCTGGCCTCCTCTCGAACATTCCCTGGCTTGGCTGGTGCAGCGCCAGGCTGGCGTCTTCGCTTCCACTGAGATGCTGCGGCCGCAGCAAGTGGAGTCTGGCACGTACCTCTCCTCCCAGCTGGCTCCTCACTGCCAAGTGATAGAAATCCATGGAGCCGGCCTGATTTAGAGTGAGTCACTTCGAGGTGGCTGCTCTGTTCGTGCTTGGTGGAAGCCCCCCGAGTCAGCTGCCAGGCAGGTGCTGGACAAGGCTGAAGTCCTAACTTGGGGACTCTGGGCTAGACGCTTCTCCGGGAGGCGCTGCTGCCATCAGCGGCTCCCGTGGTGGAGAAGGTGTTGTCAGTGGGGGACTTCGCCCAGGGCTGGCCCTCACGTCTCTCCCTCTCCTCTTTCTCCCTTCCTGGGGGCCTCACCATGCCCGTGACTCTACCAGGCTCTCATTGCAGACAACTTCGCAGCTCCTCAGACCGTCATCCACTTTCTAAGTTCCAGATTGCCCATCTACTTGCTGGCCACGCGGCAAGAGGTGGCCCACCGGTGCCCCAAACCAAGCAGGGCGCAGGGTCCGGACAGGCCTGGGGTCCTCGCCTGGCTCCCCTGCGAAACAAAAGCAAGAGCACTCGCTTTGTGAGGCCGAGTGAGGTGGGAGCAAAGCCCTCCCACGCGTGGGGCATGGCAGACAGCTACTCAGGGACCTCGATCGTGAGTAAACACGGTCGCTTCCGAGAGCTGGCCTCATCTTCCCCTCAAACCTGCTCGCCCGCCCCACTTCCCGTCTCAGTGAATGGCGTCATCCCTCTTAGTCACTCAGACTGAACAACTCAGCACTCTTCTTCTACATCTTGCACAGGTCTACTTCTCTCTTTTTTTGTTTTAGAGTCGGAGTCTCACTCTGTCACCCTGGCTGGAGTGCAGTGGCACGCTCACGGCCACTGCAGCCTCCACCTGCTGGGCTCAGGCGAGCCTCTTGCCTCGGCCTCCCAAAGTGCTGGAATTATAGGAGTGAGCCACTGCACCTGGCTTACTTCTTATTTTTTGAGTTGGAGCCTCACTCTTTTTTTGTTTTTGATTGGAGACTCACTCTGTCTCCCAGACTGGAGTACAGTGGCCGCTCCCAGCCACCGCAGCCTCGCCTGCTGGGCTCCGGGGATCCTTCCGCCTCAGCCTTCCGAGTAGCCGGAATTACAGGCGCGCGCTACCACGCCCGGCTGATTTTTTGATTTATTGTAGAGATGAGGTCTCGCCTGTCCAGGCGGGTCTTGAACCTGCGGGCTCAGGCAATCCACTCACCTCAGCCTCCCAAAGGCGCGGGATTATAGGCTCAGCCACCGAGCCCGGCTGGAGCCTCACTCTTGCCTGGAGTACCATGACATGATAATGGCTCTTCACACTCTTGACCTCCTGGGCTCAAGCAATCCTTCCCCCTCAGCCTCCCAAGTAGCTGGAACTACAGGTATGCGCCACCATGCCCAGCTAATTTTTTGATTTATTGTAAAGACAAGGTCTCATCATATTGCCCAGGTTGGTCTCGAACCTGTGGGCTCAGGCAATCCTCTTGCCTCAGCCTCCCAAAATGCTGGGATGATAGGAGTGAGCCACCACACCTGGCTTACTTCTTATTTTTTTGAGTTGGGCCCTCACTCTGTCACCCAGGCTGGAGTGCCGTGACATGATCACAGCTCCCCGCAGTCTCAACCTCCTGGTCTCAAGCGATCCTTCCACCTCAACCTCCCGAGTAGCTGAAACTACAGGCATGTGCCACCACACTTGGCTAACTTTTTTTATTTTTTGTAAAGGCGAGGTCTTGCTATGTCGCCCAGGCTGGTCTCAAACTTCTGGCCTCAAGCGATCCTCCCACCTTGGTCTTCCAAAGTGCTGGGATTGCGGGCATGAGCCACCATGCCTGGCCTTGGTTTACTTTTTTATTGTGGTAAAATATCCTTAAAATGTCCTCTCTTAGCCGTTTCCAAGTGTGTAGCTCAGTGACATTAAGTACGTTTACACTGTTGGGCGACCATCACCACCATCCACCCACAGACCCTTCCCAGACTGAACCCGCCCCAGCTGAAACCCTGCACCCATTAAACACCAACTGCCCATGCCCATGTCCTCACAACCCCTGGTGACCACCATTCTCCTTTCTGTCGGCGAATTTGACGACGCTGGGGACTTCGTGTGAGTGGGATCATGCAGTACTTATCCTTTCGCGACTGGCTTCTGTCACTTGGCGCACTGTCCTCAGGGTGCATCCACGCTGTAGCGTGTGTCAGCGCCTCCTTCCTCCTTCAACCTGAAGAACGTCTTATTGTATGGAGAGACCACATTTTGTTTTTTAAGAGGGCTTTCGGGTCGGAAATCAATGCGCAGAGTTACAAAACCCAGGCATTACGGAAGACGATAAGGTGAAAGCTTGTCATCTGCTAGCCCGAGGGCAGGGTCTCCTCTGGTCCCCCTTCCCCTAGTCCCCAGCCCCCTCCTTCACTGGTGTCCTTCCATGTCTTTCTGTCCATTCCCTCTGCCCAGCCCTGGTCTGCCCAGCACCTTTGTGTCCTCGCGGTTCCTGCCCCTACTCTGCCTTCTGGAAGCTGTCCTGCAGATGCTGGCACGGGAGTGGCCTACGGTGGAGCCCTCGCCCTCACTGGCACCTCGGCCTTCGAGGCCGCCCACCAGTGTGTCCCAGCTGACCGAGACAGATGCATGTCCCCTGGCACTGGGCTGACTTCCTTTTGAAACTGCCCGGAGAGACCTTTCTTTGAAAGGGCCCGATCTCCTCCCATCACCCCACCTGAGTTTCTCTCTCCCCTCTTCGTACTCCTGCAACAGCGACCCTATCCTGACGCATACTCTGTAGCCGCTGGTTATTCTCCAATCTCTTCCAAGATGAGTAAACTCCTGGAAGGAAGAAAAGGAAGCCCATTGATCTTCGAATGTCCCCAGGGGTAGCCAGTTCCTGGCGCAGAGGAAGCTGTAGTCAGCATTCAGTGTTTGTGGGCTCAGGAAAGGGATTGGGGGGATCTGCCCAGGTCTGACACAGAGCTTGGTGTGGGGGGTGTTATCCAGCTTCTCAGAGCTTCTATTTCCTCGGAGGACAGGGAGAGTGGTTTTTCCTTGCAGGCTGGCTGAGAGTGTAAATTAAGGACAGTTAGCGTTTGATAAAAGCGAGTCCTTGGGGTGGGAGCAGCACCAGCTGTTAGGTGCCAGGGGTATGTGAGTCCCCTTCCCCTGGGACAAGTGGCCTGGGTGCAGCTGGTCCTGAAGCACTGGTGGCAGGGGAACCTGGCTTGGGATGGGGGAGGCCCACTCCAAAGCAGGAAAGGGGAGGGACGGTGAGGATTTCAGGGGGTCCCTTCCCCGTTCCCCAGTGCTTGGGGACTTGGGCTTAGGGAAGAGGCTGCACACAGAAAGCCCCACCTTTGCTCTCCTTCCCAGCCTGCTTCTGCCCCCTCCCTCTTCCCCGAAGGCAGCAGCAGGCACTAGGGGAGGCTCGCACTGAGGACGGGTGTGAGTGCATTTAGTGCCTGGGCCCCTGTGCAGCAGTGCTGGTTCACCATGGCCTCCACCCTGGGGGATGAAGACTCAATGCCTCCACGTGGACACGCTCTTCTGGGGCCTTGCTAGGGCATCCAGAGAGGCTTCCATTCAAAAGGGAAGGCTGCTCCTTTACTCTTCTTTTTTTTTGAGTTGGAGTCTCATGTTGTTGCCTAGGCTGGAGTGCAGTGGCACGCTGCTCATGGCCATTCCAGTGTCAACCTGCTGGGCTCCGGTGATCCTGCTGCCTCAGCCTTCCAAGTAGCCCGAAATACAAGCGTGTGCTACCAAGCATGGCGAATTTTTTTTTTTTTTTTTGTAGACACGAGGTCTCGCCTTGTTGCCCAGGCTGGTCTCGAACCCCTGCGCTCAGGCAATCCTCTCACCTCAGCCTCCCGAAGTGCTGGGATTACAGGCTGAGGCACTGCACTCGGCCGCTCCTTTACTCTTTCGCCCATTCATGAGTAAATAAATATTTATTCTGCACCTACAAAGGGTCAGGTACTGAACTATGGGTACAGCCTGACAACCAATCCCGCTGTCAGTCCCACCCAGTCACCCCCTTGCCTGTTTCTGCCCCTTCCTGCGTCTGGGTGCTCAGATGCCCCTAACCTCCAGGCCCTGAGCCAGGTGGAGGCTGCACCTTTCTCTGTGTAATGCTACTTCTCTCTCCTCTACTGCTTTCGGACTTCCTATATTTTGTGGACATTTCTAATCTTCCTCCTCCATTTCTTTGTCTCTTGGATTTATGCCTGTTTTGATCCTTTTGTTAACTATAAATGATGCTTTTTTTGCTCACTTTTGTGAAAATTAAAACAATTTTTTTTTTTTGAGAGACGAAGTATTGCTCTGTTGCCCGGGCTAAGGTACAGTGGTGCCATCCTAGCTCACTGTAACTTCAAACTCCTAGACTCAAGCAATCATCTGCCTCAGCCTCTGGAGTCGCTAGGACATCCGGTGCATACCACTATGCCTGGCTAATTATTTTATTTTATTTTTGTGAAAATGGTGTCTTGCTATGTTGCCCGGGCTAGTCTTGAACTCCTGGCTTCAAGCAATCCTCCCACCTCGGCCTCCCAAATTGCTGGGATTATAGGTGTGAGCTACCATGCCCAGCCAAGTGATGTTTCAATTAGGAAGTCGCGATAAATTCTGGTGTTCCATCTGCCATATTTAATTAGAATTTCTTTCCAACTTAATTTTCACTTGAAATATTTTTACAGTGATGGATGGTGTTTGAGTATTTTCAATTACAAAATAGTATCTGTTTACTTTAGAAAGTCAGAAGTAGGCTGGGTGCAGTGGCTCCCACCTGTAATCCCAGCACTTTGGAAGCCCGAGGCAAAGGATGGCTTGAGCCCAGGAGTTCGAGGCCAGCCTTGGCAACATTGCAAGATCTCGTCTCTACAAAAAATAAAAAATTAGCAGGGGCACGGTAGCACATGACCAGGAGGTCAGTTAAGGCTGTGGTGAGCTGTGATAGTGCCACTGCACTTCAATGAGAACCCAACTAAAAAAAAAAAATTCAGAATAACATAAGCATATAAAGAAGAATATAAAGGCGCCTCACCATCCAGAAATAATCGCTCTTAGCATTTTGATATATGTATACCTACACATAATACATATAGGTCTGATGAGAATTATATATATACAATTATAAATATTATAAGTTACATATATAATGTATATGTACATGTAACAAGTATATACGAATACAGAGGATGCCAAAAAAAATGTATAAACTTTTTTTTTTTTTTTTTTGAGTTAGAGTTTCACTCTGTCACCCAGACTAGAGTGCAGTGGCCGCTTCCGGCCACCGCAGCCTCAACCTGTTGGGCTCTGGCAATCCTTCCGCCTCAGCCTTCCAAGTAGCTGGAACGACAGGTGCGCGCGGCCACACCTGGCTAATCTTTGATTGATTGTAGAGATGAGGTCTCGCCAAGTTGCCCAGGCGGGTCTCCAACCCGCGGTCCCAGGCCATCCACTCACCTCAGCCTCCCAAAGTGCTGGGATGACAGGCTGAGCCACTGAGACCGGCCTGTATAAACATTTTAAGAAAGAAAAAAACTGTATTAAAATTCTAGTACTCAATAAGATGAATACACATCTGACTTCTGCAGTTACAAGAGGTGCTCCAGTGGTTACCATCAGCATTCACACTTCTGATTTCGGCGAACATCTCTTCACTTCTCAGAATGCGTGTACATTTCCTTGGCACCCCCGGTATATATTTGCTAAAGAGAATAAAGTAACCTGCTTCTGTTTTCTTGTGTTCGGCACTAGCATGTGGAAGCCGCTGGCATGCTTCTGTTGTGGGAGGCCCCTGCCAAGCCCTGCTTGGACACTGGCGTATTCGTTGCTGGGCTCACCCTGATGCCCCTCACTTCCCGGCGGGCCTGCCTCTCTCCCCAGTCCCCTGGAGATGCACATCATGGAGTCACTGATGAGTCACAACCGCAGTCCTCGCCTGCGGTGCCCCAGAGAGGCTCAGAACAGAACCCGGGAGTGCCCTCCCAGCTGCCATCCCCAGGAACGTTCTCCCAGGTTGTGAGAGAACCAGGAAGAAAACTGCTGTGTGCCGTGACCTCACTGGATCTCAGCCTTCTGCCAGAGTCCCTGGCCGATTCCTGGCCCTTGGTGATCCCCGGCGGGGCGTTGTCAGCTGGGGGAAAGGTGCTCTGTCCCATTTAGCCCACCAAACCCAAGGGACCCATTGCCTGGCGTTAGCCCGTTTTGAGATTTGGGGATTCAGAATGTGTTTTCTTAGGGCTCCAGACGCACCACCCTAAAATATGACACTACCCCCAAATACCCTTCCACCTGCAATCAGTTGCAGATGGTTTCTTTTCTTCTCCTCCTCCTCGCCTCCTCCTCTTTTGCAGAGATGCAGACATTTCAAAAAGAGAAACCTTGAGTGAGACATATTGCTGGTGAATGTGTATGCTGACAAATGCTTTTTAGAAAGTAATTTGTTAATCGTGTCAAGAACCTTAAAAATATTTGTACATTGTGATCCTTGTTCCGGGACGCTAGCCTAAGGAAATAAGTCTAAATATGATAGAAGCTTTCTGGACCAAAATATCCACTGCAGCATTATTAATAACGTCAACTATGATTTAAAAACGCCCAAATATAGAAGAGTAGTTATGTGAATTGTGTTTGTGAAAAACTTATCATAATAAGGCCAAATTATTGTTATTGAAATAAATGAAAACCACTAAACCCAATAGTCAATATAGAGTTTCATGATGGCTATGTCAAAACCAAACTGAGGTATACTCCAAGAAGGGAAAAGAATACATAGGCTTTTGTTTTTGTTTTTGTTTTTTCTGAGTTAGAGTCTCACTCTGTCGTCCAGACTGGAGTGCAGTGGCACACTCCCAGCCACCGCAGCCTCGACCTGCTGGGCTCCGGCGATCCTTCTGCCTCAGCCTTCCAAGGAGCCGGAGCTACAGGCATGTGCCACCACGCCCAGCTAATTTTTTGATTTATTGTAGAGACAAGGTCTTGCCAAGCTGCCTGGGCTTGTCTCGAACCCGTAAGCTCAGGCAGTCCTCTCACCTCTGCCTCCCAAAGTGCTGGGATTATGGGCGTGAGCCACTGGGCCTCGCTGATGTTTTAATACTAGTGATCTTTGTATGATGAGACAGAGAAAAATTGTATTTTTTTCTTTCTACTTTTCTGTAGTTTACAAATGATCTATTATCCAGTATTACTTTTATCATTGGAAAAACAATAATGAACCAACTATTTAAGGAAAACAACAAGCCCTCTAGTACTTTATACTGGTCATTGCTACTGTCTGTTCAGATCACAGTTTTTGGGGGTTTTTTTGAGTTGGAGTCTCACTCTGTCACCCAGACTGGAGTGCAGGGGCCGCTCCCGGCCACCGCAGCCTCAACCTGCTGGGCTCTGGCGATCCTCCCACCTCAGCCTTCCAAGTAGCCGGAATTACAGGCATGCGCTACCACGCCCGGCTGATTTTTTGATTGATTGTAGAGATGAGGTCTCGCCAAGTTGCCCAGGCGGGTCTCGAACCCGCGGGCTCAGGCCATCCACTCACCGCAGCCTCCCAAAGCTCTGGGATTACAGGCTGAGCCACCGAGCCGGTTTACAGATTTTTTTTTTAATGGAATCTACCAGAGCTTATCTTCTGAGAACATTGATTTGACTGACGAGGAGGCTGAGGTTTGAGGAGGGGCAATGTCCCTGTGCCAGTCCTGCCTGCCGGCCCTTGGCCCGCCCTGCACTCCACAGTGCCAAGGAGAGCAAGTGAGAGCAGTGTGGCACCACCAGGCACTTCAGGCATCTCAGTGAGTCCGAGAGGTTCAGGGTCAGGCAGCTAGCCCTGGGGAGGACGGGCGCTCCAGCAGGAGCGAGCTGGAGCTAGGGAGGTGCTGGGTGTCCCCTGCGAGGCCCTCTGAGTTGTCCCCTGCCTCCTTTCAGGACATCTCGGGCCAGCTGGTGTCCAGCACCCGCCGGGGCTCCAGCCCTCTTTCCTCGCTCTGGCCTTCCTTCCGCCCCTCTTTCCTGTATCAGGGCGCTTGCCGCACCTGGTATCTGCTGGGAACGGCATCCCCCCCCGTCCACACCGTCCTGCCCCAGCGGACCCTGCTCAGCCTTCGGACCTCAGCTCCAGGGTCTGTGGCTCAGGGAAGTCTTTGCGGCCCCCGCCCGCTACCAAGTGAGACACTTTTTTCTTTTCCTCCACTGAAGTCTCACCACTGAAATTAAACAGCAACCTACCCCTTGTGAGCTAATGTCTGCTTCCCCTCCAGACGTCAGGAATGTTGTGAGATTGTTCATCAATATCCCTGGCAACAAGCTGCTCCTGGCAGACAGTGAGGGCTCACAGCACATTAAATGAAGAAATGAAGACGTGAACATGATTGATGCCTCCAGCTCTACCAGAGGGCAGGGGCAACAGCCTTCTTTTCCTGTCTGCTCTCCTGAGCTGCTAGAAACCATCTGCTCCCAGAGCACTGGAGGAGATAAGTGTAGCTTCATTTGTGTATTTATGCTTTCTTTTTTTTTTTTTTGGAGTTGGAGTCTCACTCTGTCGCCCAGACTGGAGTGCAGTGGCCGCTTCCGGCCACCGCAGCCTCGACCTGCTGGGCTCCGGCGATCCTTCCGCCTCAGCCTTCCGAGTAGCTGGAACTACAGGCACGCGCCACCACTCCCGGCTAATTTTTTGATTTATTGTAGAGATGAGGTCTCACCAAGTTGCCTGGGCGAGTCTCGAACCCGCGGGCTCAGGCAATCCTCTCACCTCGGCCTCCCAAAGTGCTGGGATGACAGGCTGAGCCACTGAGCCCAGCCGTATTTATGCTTTCATTCATTCACATACTTATTGAAAGCCTGCTGTGTGCCAGGCTCTATTGTAGTCATTTTGGGATCAGCAGTGGACATAGCATCAAAATTCCTGACCTCAGGAGAGAGTTTGCTTGTTTGTTTGTTTCAATAGTTTTAGGAGGTGCGGATCGTTCTGGTTATATGGTTGCATTGCATAGTGGCAAAGAAGTCTGGGTTTTAAGGGCACCCACCCCCCCTACTTGTCCACATTGTACCTGACGGGTGATTTTTTGTCACTTCAACCCGCCCCCCTCCCCTCCTCAGGATCTTACATTCCGTACTGAAGGAGACTAAGCAAACAGAAAACTGTGCCAGAAGCTGGCAGTAGGGCAGCAACGGCTTCTGAAAGAAGTGGAAGCAGGCCGGCAGGCCATAGCAGATGGACGGTTTGGGAAAGGCCCTCACCGGAAGGTTTCGGGCTGCCGTCCTCAAATCTGGCCCCATGAACTCTCTACTTCATGAGCTTTGCCTCAGTTTGCTCCTTTCGGCTGACACACCAAAAGGTGGCTCTCACACCAGCAGCATCAGCGTTCATGGGCCTTCAGCCAGGACTCCTCATCAGAATCTCTGGGGTGGGGCCTGGGAAGAGGTGATTGAACAAGCTTCTCCAGGTCGGTCTTTGCACACTCAAGTCTGAGAATCACTGCTCTCAGTTTCTCAGGGTTCAGCTCTCTGATGTTTAAAGCGATAAAGACTCGTGAGTGGAACTAAACAGACCAGACCTCAGCACCTGATTCTTTCCCACTCCACGAGCAACACAAAGACGTTTAGATCAGTGGATGTTGGCAGGGCATGGCGGCTCATGCCCGCAATCCCAGGCTTTGAGACACCCAGGCAGGAAGATTATTGAGGCAAGAAGATCTAGACTAGCCTGGGCAACATAGAGAGACCCAGTCTCTACAAAAACTTTTTAAAATATTTGCTGGGCACAGTGGTATACACCTGTAATCCTAGCTATTTAGGAGGCTGATGTGGGAGGATCACTTGAGCCCGGGAAGTTGAGGCTGCAGTGAGCCATGATCATGCCACTGCACTCTAGCCTAGGGAACAGAGCAAGACCCTCTCCAAAAAAAAGAAAAAGAAAAAGAAAAGAAAAGAAAAAATTTTAATATATAGCCAGGCACGGTGGCTCACACCTATAATCCCAGCACTTTGGGAGGCTGAGGCGAGAGGATTGCCTGAGCCCACAGTTTCGAGATCAGCCTGGGCAACTTGGTGGGACTTTATCTCTACAGTAAGTTAAAAAAAAAATTAGCTGGGTATGGTGGTACATGCCTATAGTTCCAGCTACTTGGAAGGTTGAAGCGGTAGGATCATCTGAGTCCAGCAGGTCAAAGGTACAGTGTCCGTGAGCATGCCACTGCACTCCAGCTGGGCGATGGAGTGAGACTCCAACTACAAAAAAAAAAAAATTATATAAAATAAAAATAGACCAGTGGATTTCAAACTTCTTTTGAATGGACTCATATTAAGGAATGTGCTATCTATCATGATGACCCAGTTCATAAGTGCATGTGTGCACGCATGCACATACACACACACACACACACACACACACACACACACACACACACACACACACACACCTGTTCAATTAAGTTTGGCCTAACGCTGTTTCCATAATTTTTTTTTTTTGAGTGAGTCACTCTGTTGCCCAGGCTAAAGCAGTGCAGTGGCACGATCATGGCTATCACACCCTCAACCTGCTCGGCTCGGACAACCTTCCACCTCAGTTTCCCTAAATAGCTGGAACAACAGGTGAACACCACCACATCCAGCTATTTTTTATTTTATTTTAAAGATGTGGGGTACAATTCAGGGTTAGGTATACAAATGTTCATTATGCAGGTACCCTTGTTGATGAGGTGTGCCCCTCCCTCCCCTGGCAGTTTCCACCAACTGCCAATCCCACCCTCCTCCCCTGGTAGTTTCCCACTACTGCCAGTCCCTTTCTTTTAGTATTATAATAATTGTTCAAGGTCCACTTATGAGTGAAAACATATGGTACTCTGTTCTTTGTTTCTTATGAGTGAGAACATATGGTACTCAGTGATAGATCACTGAGAATGATAGACTCCAAATCCAACCAAGTTGCTGCGAAGTCCATATGTTTGTCCTTCTTTATGGCTGCGTAATATTCCATTGTGTATGTGAACCACATTTTTAAATCCAGTCTAGCTTCAATGGACAGCATGTTTGGTTCCATGTTTTTGCTACTGTGAATAGAGCTGCAACAAACATAGGTGTGCAGGTATCTTTTTTGTAAAATGATCTTAGTTCCTCTGGGTATATTCCCAATAGGGGAATTGCTGGGGCATATGGAAAATGAATTTCTAGTTCTTTCAGAAATCGCTACACTGTCTTCCAAAGAGGTTTCACTAGTTTGCATTCCCACCAGCAGTGTAGATGCGTTCCTTTTTCTCAGCATCCTTGTCAGCATCTGTTGCTGCTTGTTTTATTAACAGTGGCCATTCTTACTGGAGTTAGGTGGTATCTCAATGTGGTTTGGATTTGCATTTCTCTGATGATGAGTAAGGGTGAGCACTTTTTTCGTGTCTGTTGGCTGCCCGTATATCTTCTTTTGAGAAGTGTCTATTCATGTCTTTTGCCCACTTTTTAATGGGGCTGTTTATTATTTTCCTTTTGGTGTGTTTGAGTACCTTGTAGATCCTAGATGTTAGGCCTTTGTCAGATATACAGTTGGCAAATATTTTTTCCCATTCTGTGGGCTGTCTCTGCTCCCTTGACAGTTGCTTTGGCTTTGCAGAAGCACGTCAGTTTGAGAGGTCTCACTTGTCTATCTTATCTCTTATGGCATGAGCACTTCGGGTTTTGATCAGGAATTGGTTGCCAGTTCCAATTTCCATGAGTGTGTCTCCTGCGTTTTCTAAGATTCTTATAGTTTGAGGTTTTATGTTTAGATCTTTGATCCATTTAGAGTTAACTTTTGTGTATGGTGATAGGTAGGGGTCCTGTTTCAATCTTCTATATGTGATCAGTCAGTTTTCCCAGTACTATTTCCTGAATAGGTCCTCCTCTCCCCAAGTTTTTTAAAAAAATTTAATGTAGAGATGAGATCTTGTCATGTTGACCAGGCCGGTCTCAGGCAATCCTCTTGCCTTGGCCTCTCAAAGTACTGGAATTACAGGCATGAGCCACTGCGCGTGGCCAATACATAGTTTAAGTTTGATTTAAAGGTTTTTTCAAACATAATGAACTGCAACCTAACCTGATGTGTAAACCAAATGCAACTTTTTCTGGAACAAGTACCCCATTCTCAGCTAATCACAGCAGCCAGACTTCAACCAACCACAGGCAGCCAAACTGTTCAACAGGGTTCAAATAAGATAAATGCTGAGCCATAGCCAATCCAGCTGTTTTTGTACCTCACTTCCATTTTCTGTATGTCATTTTCCTTTTTCTGTCCATATGTAAAATCCAACCATGTGGCAGCTTGGGAGGTGTCGCTCTGAACCCACTCTGGTTGTTGGTACTGCCCAACTAGCCAATCATTCTTTGCTCTGGCAAACTGCTACATTTAATTTGTCCCAAGTCTGTCTTTTAACAAACCATACAACAATCAAAGCCACAATTTTTTTGAAACAAGTTTTCTTCGTACGTGCTATATTCTCTGATATTTTATATTATGATTTTTTTTCTACTAAGGGCAATCACAAGTTACTAGTTTAATTCTACAACCTATTGGTGAGTTGGAACTCGCTGAAAAAATACTGATTTAAGCAAGTCCCATTGGGAAAGAGAAAAACTGTGAGGAAAGATAGATTTCAGATGTGAAGATAGTTATCTAGTTTATTTATTTATTTATTTATTTTTTGAGTTGGAGTCTTACTCTGTTGTCCAGGCTGGAGGGCAGTGGCACGCTCCCGGCCACCGCAGCCTTGCAATCCTTCCGCCTCTGCCTTCCAAGGAGCCGGAACTACAGCCACACACTACTACAACCGCTCGTTTTTTTTATTTATTGTACAGACGAGGTCTCACCAAGTTGCCTGGGTGCATCTTGAATCCACGGGCTCAGGTAATCCTCTCGCTTCAGCCTCCCAAAGTGCTGGGATTACAGGCTGAGCCACTGAGCCTGGTCAGTTATCTAGTTTATATAGTTGTAAAGAGGAATGTGAATACTGATGAGTAGAAGAACTTTAAAAAGCACACTACTAAGCTGGGTATGGTGGCTCGTGCCTCTGATCCCAACACTTTGGGAGACCAATGTGGGAGGACCGTTTTGGGCTAGAAGTTCAAGACCAGCTGGACAACATAATAAGACTCCATTTGTATAAAGATAAAAAAATTAGCTGGGTGTGGTGATGTGTCTCTAGTCTTAGTTACTCAGCTACTGGGGAGGCTGAGGCAGGAGGATCATTTGAGCCCAGGAGGTTGAGACCATCCTGGGCAACATGGTGAGACCCTATCTCTACCAAAAAATAAAATAAAATAAAATTAACCAGGTGTAGTGGTGTGCACCTGCAGCCACAGCGACTCAGGAGGCTGAGGCAGAAGGATCGCCTGAGTCCAGGAGGTTGAAGCTATGGTGGGTGAGCCATGATCGTGCCACTGCATTTCATCCTGGGTGACAGAATGAGAACCCAACTAAAAAATAAAATAAAAAAAGAGAGCCGGGCTCGGTGGCTCAGCCTGTCATCCCGCGCCTTTGGGAGGCTGAGGTGAGTGGATTGCCTGAGCCCGCAGGTTCGAGACCCGCCTGGGCAACTTGGCAAGACCTCATCTCTACAATAAATCAAAAAATCAGCCGGGCGTGGTAGCACATGCCTATAATTCCGGCTACTCGGAAGGCTGAGGCGGAAGGATCGCCGGAGCCCAGCAGGTCGAGGCTGCGGTGGCCGGGAGTGGCCACTGCACTCCAGTCTGGGTGACAGAGTGAGACTCCAACTCAAAAATTAAAAAAAATTAAAAAAATAAAAAAAGAGAGGGAGACAGAGAAAGAATTTTAACTACTTGGAAATTAAGAAACATGCTTCCTAATAATAATAAGATCAAAGACGAAGAGGATAAGAGTACATCACTTGAAAATATGGCACTTTGGCATAAGAATTGTCTTGAGTTGAAGGCAGTTAGCTCTCTGTATTCCTTCTTTCTGTCTAGAAGTAGGACATAAATTTCCCCTTGTAAAGGCAACATAAAGTCCCATCTGTAAAGGCGTCTGTCTCTTCCAAGGCAGGAAGAGAACTGCTCTGGAGACAACTCTTAAAAACTGAGCTGATTTCTATCTGCCTAATAAGCCTGACTGAACAATTCTTCCTTGTCACACATTTCCTGGCCATCTTCCCATAATTCTCCCCACCCCACCCCAGAAGCCCCACACCCCTTTTCCTTTGTCTAGTCTCCTCTCCACACTTTATCACCCTGTGTTAAGATGATACATGGAGCTGGGCTCGGTGGCTCAGCCTGTAATCCCGCACCTTTGGGAGGTTGAAGTGAGTGGACTGCCTGAGCCCGCCGGTTTGAGACCTGCCTGGGCAACTTGGCGAAACCTCATCTCTACAATAAATCAAAAATCACCCGGGCGTGGTAGCACGCGCCTGTAATTCCGGCTACTAGGAAGGCTGAGGTGGAAGGATCGCCGGAGCCCAGCATGTCGAGGCTGCGGTGGCCGGGAGTGGCCACTGCACTCCAGTCTGGGTGACGAAGTGAAACTCCAATTAAAAAAAAAAAAAAAAAAGGTGATATATGGGCCCCAAATTCCAGTCACCTTCTTGAGTCACATTTCCTTGTGAGTTTTCGTGTCTGTGTACATAAATAAATCTATTTTTTTCTCCTGTTAATCTTTCATCAGTTTGATTCTTGGGCCCCAGATGCTGAATCTAATAGGATAAAGAAAGAGTTTTTTCCCCTCCCCTACAAATATATCATCACTGAAATTATAAAGTATCTATAAGTAATAAAAAAAATACTTCATCCCAAACCTGTAAAATGTATGCAAAGCAGAGCAGAGCAAAAAAACGTGAGTGAAGCTATTTTATTGCTCATGAAGGTGGCAAAGAAGAAAGATCACATATAAATAATTATTATGCTAAGAAACTAGAAAAAGAACACCAAAATAAACCAAAAACAATGAGAGAATTAATTGATATAAAACCAAGACTAAAGAAGTGAAAAGAAACTGAAGAAGAGAAAACATAGAGCTCAATAAGTCCAAACAGCTGGGCATGGTGACTCACGTCTGTAATCCAAACACTTTGGGAGGCAGAGGTAAGAGGATTGCCTGAGCCCAGGGTTTGAGACCAGTCTGGGCAACTTGGTGAGACTGCATCTCCACGATAAATCAAAAATGGTGGCATGCGCCTGTGGTTCCAGCTACTTGGAAGACTGAGGCGGAAGGATCTCCTGAGCCACTGCACTCCAGCCTGGACAATAAAGTGAGACTCCAACTCAAGAAAAAGAAGAGTTTGAAAAGCCCAATAAAATGGACTAACCTTTCATATGCCAGATTAGAAAAAAAAAGGAACACAGGCAAAAATCTACAAGGACAGGAATAAGAAAAGAGATGTAATCACAGAGATAAGGAGATTAGACTGGAGTCAAAGAGTGGAAAACATAGCAGGAGATGGGTCAGAGAGTAGTAAGCAGGGGAGCATATGGGGCCTTATAGGCCGTAGGAAGGGTAGTAATGTTCTTGGGGCAACCCCTTTGGGTCCCCTCCCACTGTGGGAGTTTCTCTGTCCTCTCAATAAATGCTGCTTTCTCACTTAAAAAAGAAAAGAAAAAAAGCCGGGCTGGTGGCTCAGCCTGTCATTCCGTGCCTTTGGGAGGCTGAGGTGAGTTGATTGCCTGAGCCCGCGGGTTCGAGACCTCATCTCTACAATCAATCAAAAAATCAGCCGGGCGTGGTAGCGCATGCCTGTAATTCCAGCTACTTGGAAGGCTGAGGTAGAAGGATCGCTGGAGACCAGCAGGCGAGGCTGCGGTGGCCGGGAGCAGCCACTGCACTCCAGTCTGGGCAACAGAGTGAGACAAAAAAAAAAAGAAAAAAGAATAGTAAGATTCTTGCCTTCATTAAATTTAATCCAAAGCTGCCTCCTTGCATGTTTTGCGTTGACGTAGGGGTTTCTCTGTATCCTTCAGCTGTAACCTAACTGGATATGTAGACACACTAACAACCTACTCTTGGGCCAATCACTGAGTTACAGCCAATCAAAGGTGGCCCACTGTTCAAACTGGGTTCAAACTGCGAGCTGTAACCACTCCGGCTGTTTCTGTCCCTTGCTTCCCTTTTCTGTAGGTTATTTTCCTTTCTCGGTCCCTGAAGCTTCTTCCTTCCCGCGGCTGTGCTGGAGTCTCTTGGAGCCTGCTCTCGTTTGAAGGCGATCAAATTCGCAAATCGTTCTTTGCTCAATTAATCTGTTCAATGTAATATGTCCTAAGTTTTTTTAAAATTTATTTTAAAACATTTTACTCTGAATGAAATTGGAAGTCATTGGCATTTTGAACCAATCGGTGCTGTGATCTGACACATTTTTACAGGGTTACTTTGTCTTCTGTGTTGAGAACAGACTGGAATAGTGCAGGGGCAGGCCATTGGCAGGATCCAGATAAGAGTGGGTGCTGGGCAACGCCCTCGAGTCCCCTCCCACTGTAGGAGCTTTTCTGTGCTCTCAATAGATCCTGCTTTCAAAAAAAAATTTTTTTTTCAGTATACTTTGAAGATAAATAGGTTTTTGCTGGCAAATGGAATATATTATAGAACCAAGCAGGGGTTCACTAGCTCAGTGTAGCAAAGCCCATCACTGACAACAGATAGCAGCGAGAGAAAGTGTTGCATTTATTAGAGGGGACCAAGCAAAGAGAATCAGGGTAGCTCATGCTTAAGACCTGGACTCTAATGGCTTGCAGGTAAAGATTTTTTAAGGTGTTTTTTTTTTTTTTTTTTGAATTGGAGTCTCACTCAGTCGGCCAGACTGGAGTACAGGGGTAAATTTCAGGAAAGCAGAACCTACAGTCAACATCATAAATCAATACATGGAGGTTGCACATTGGTTTAGGACAAAGAGGGTGGGATATATCTTGAAGGGTAGGTGAATTCAAAGATGCTCTGATTTTCAATTGGTTCAGGAGGGGAAGTTTTGTCTTAAAATGTGGGATGAAGATCGGGTGTGGTGACTCAAGTCTACAATCCCAGCACTTTGGGAGGTGGAGGCGAGAGGATTGGCTGAGCCCAGGGGTTCGAGACCAGCCTGGGCTACTTGGTGAGACCTTGTCTCTAAAAGAAATTGAAAAAATTAGCTGGGCATGGGGGTGCACACCCGTAGTTCCAGATACTTGGAAGGCTGAGGTGGAAAGATTGCTTGAGCTCAGCATACCACTGCACTCCAGCCTGGGCAACAGAGTGAGACTCCAACTCAAAAAAAAAAAAAAAGTCTGGGATCAGTGGAAAAGAATGTTAGCTCTAGCCCCTTGGGTATGACCTTCCTCAGGCCCCCAGGAAGACACTGGTGGTCAGAGTTCAGGCCTCAGCTCCCCATTATCTGAGATACCAGTTGATACATTTGGTGAGGGTCCAGGTTGGCAACAGAGTTTCTGAGAGACAATTCAGGGACAGAGGTAAGATGTTATCTTTAGTTTCTGTTGGGAAAGCAACTATCTCAGGAATGCTAACATCTTTGGCTGTTGTTTTAGGCTACTATTACCTCTTGTTTAACAAGTTACTTATTAACTTCTGGGTCTGGCAAGGTGCCTAGAATTTCCCTCGAGGGAACGCAGGATTTTCCTTTTGTTTCTATGCTTGAGGGTCTGTGGGCTCCTACCAAAGGGAGGCCTCCATCTCAAATATGGTCTGTGGCAAAAAAGGGAAGAGTCGGCCGGGATCGGTGGCTCAGCCTGTAATCCCAGCACTTTGGGAGGCCGAGGTAAATGGATTGCCTGAGCCCGCGGGTTTGAGACCCGCCTGGGCAACTTGATGAGACCTCATCTCTACAACAAATCAAAAATTAGCCGGGCTTGGTAGCGCGCATCTGTAGTTCCAGCTACTCGGAAGGCTGAGGCGGAAGGATCGCCGGAGCCCAGCAGGTCGAGGCTGCGGTGGCCGGGAGCGGCCATTGCACTCCAGTCTGGGCGACAGAGTGAGACTCCCACTCAAAAAAAAAAAGAGAAGAGTCAAGCACAACTCCTGGGATTTTGCCAGAGCACTGGGAAGGAGAGGTTGGCGTGGGCTGAGAAGGGAAAGATGAGGAGCAAGCTTCGTGACAGAGCACGTGCTTGGTGTTGAACATTGAGTTTGAGATGTCCATTAGTTATACCTGTCAAGATGTCAAGTAGGCAGCTGAATGTATGGGTCTAAGTTCAAGTGAAAATTCTGTGTTTGAGATATAAATTTGGAAGAGAATGTACAAGTGATACTTGTCTTAGTCTGCTCAGATTGTCATAACAAAATACTATAAACTAGGTGACTTAAACAACAGAAATTTATTTTCTTTCTTTTTTTTTTTTTTTTGAGTTGGAGTCTCACTCCGTCACCCAGGCTGGAATGCAGGGGCACACTCATGGCCACCCCAGCATCGACCTGCTGGGCTCCGGCGATCCTTCCGCCTCAGCCTTCTAAGTAGCTGGAACTACAGGTGTGCGCTACCTTGTCCAGTTAATTTTTGATTTATTGTAGAGATGAGATCTTGTCAAGTTGCCCAGGCTGGTCTCAAACCCATGGGCTCAGGCAGTCCACTCACCTCGGCCTCCCAAAGTGTTGGGATGACAGGCTGAGCCACTGAGCCTGGCTGGAAATTTATTTTCTTATAGTTCTGGAGGCTGGGAGGT
>NW_007258211.1:321145-326701 GCF_000164805.1 Carlito syrichta | reverse complement strand
ATTGTAGAGATGAGGTCTCGCTGCCCAGGCGGGTCTCGAACCCGCGGGCTCAGACAATTCTCTCACCTCAGCCTCCCAAAGGTGTGGGATGACAGGCTGAGCCACCGAGCCCGGCTCTCTTCCTCTTCTTAAGAGGCCACCCATCCTATCAATTAAGATTCTACCCTTTATAACTTCATGTAACCATACTAATATCTTAAAAGCCCAATCTCCAAATAGTCACATTGGGATTTAGGACTTCAACATGTAAATTTGGTGTGTGTGGGGAGGGGCGGTTGGTGGTGAGGGAAGCAGGAAACAATTCTGTCCATAGCAGTATTTAAAGCCATTGAGACTGGATGAGATCACCAAGAGAGTGAGTATAGATGCAAGCGAAAAATGGTTCAAGGACTGAGACCTGGACATATATTTAGAGGACGAGAAGGTGAGGAGAAAACAGCAAAGAAGACTAAGAAGTATCGGGGAAGTAGGATAAAAGTCACCTGCTTTGGAAAACTGACAGTATCTAATAAAACTGAATATATACATGATCTGGCAATTCTAATCCTGGCTACTTACCAAACAGAGACGAGTGCTTATAATCTACCACGTGGCATATACGAGAGTGCTCATAGCACCTCTAGACAAAATTGCTTCAAATTGAAAACAATCCAGATATTACCAATAGCTAGTTCTGCTGCTTGTCACTTGCAGGCCAAAATGAATGCGCACGAGATGTAGTGGAAAGAAGGTGATGTTATTCCAAAAGCCAGCAGATGGGGAAATGGCCAGGCTCAGGTCTCAAACAGATCATTTCCACTTGTGAACTGTGTGCAGGGGTTTAGAAAGGGAAACTGGGTATGGGAAGTATGTGGGAGTGACAGTGGGTACTGGCCTACGTGACTTATTCTGATGGCTGTCTTGAGTTATTGCCCCATTTGATGTATGGGCTGGTGCTGTCTTGGAGTTGTGGATTAACTGCAGCTTTGAGGTTGTCTTCAGGTAAGAAAGTGTCCATTGCTATCTGGTTTGCTTGAAGACTAGCTCCAGAACTTCTAAGCAAGCACATAATTAGATAAGTGATCACAACGTAAGGGAGTGTCTGGTGGGAAAAGGGAGGAAATGGAGAGAGAGAGAAGAACAAATGTGTAAACTGCAGTTTGAAATGAAGTATTTGGTCACACAGTGAACAAAAAAAGAATGGTTACCAGGATTAGAAATTCATGGTATATTCAATAATATAATCCTTTTTTTCTTTGATTTGGAGTCTCACTCTGTCGCCCAGATTGGAGTGCAGTGGCACACTCACGGCCACCGCAGCCTCGACCTGCTGGGCTCTGGTGATCCTTCTGCCTCAGCCTTCCAAGTAGCCAAAACTACAGGCGTGTGCTACCACACCCGGCTAATTTTTGATTTATTGTAGAGACGAGGTCTCACCAAGTTGCCCGTGGGCTCAGGCAATCCACTTGCCTCGGCTTCCCAAAGTGCAGGGATGACCGGCTGAGCCACCGAGCCTGGTCAATAATATAATTCTATACAGGATTGAAAAGGGTAAATTTTTTGCTCAGGTTGAGCAAAAGAAGCCAGACACAAAATAAAGATTGCTGCATGATTTCATGTATAAGAAGTTGAGAAATAGGCAAAAGTGATCTACAAAGATAGAGGTCAGAATAGTTGTTACCTTTGGGAAGATTAATGTGTGGTAAAGAACTAACCTTACCCAAAGAGAGGTCTCCTTTGTCCTTGACACTTGGGATATAATCTCTAAACTCTTACAATGTTATACCTGTTAAGAATGTCTTTGAAGTCTTGGGCCGCACAGGATAATCTAACAGCGTGATTCTCTGGAGGAACTGGATAGATAGTCAACCATATCAACATGACCAAGCTCCTAAAAAAAACTCTGGACATCAAGGCTCAAAGAGCTTTTCTCGTTAGCAATACTCAGGGTATGTTTTACACATTGTTGCCTGTAGAAGTTGCTGTTGTCCACGAGTCTTCTGTGAGAGGACAGCCAGAAGCTTTACCAGTTGTGAACACTCCTGGACTCTACCCCATGTGTCTCTTCCTTTGGCTGAATTTAATCTGTATCCTTTCACTGTAATAAAACATAACCATGAGTATAACCACTTTCATGAGGTTCTATGAGTTCTTCAAGTGAATCACTGAAATGGGGGCTTGTCTTCAGAGCCCCCAAACTTACAAGTGGTGTCAGAAGTCACCAGGTCAATCAGAAGGTGTCAGAGGATGGTCCTGGGGATTTCCAAACACTGCAGTTAAATACTGGGCTATGTCAACTTTATTAATTTTTTAAGTTTCAATTTTAAAGATGTGGGGTACAATACAGGGTTAGGTGTACAAAAATTAATCATGCAGGTACCCTTGTTGATAAGGTTTGCCCCCCACCCCCAGCAGTTTCCCACAACTGCCAATCCCTTTCTTATAGTATTATAATAATTGTTCAAGGTTTGCTTATGAGTGAGAATATGTGGTAGTCAACTTTAAATAATAAGATCAAGAAAACATTGAGACATGAGATAGCTCAAGAAAGGCTAGGCAGACAGACAGGCAGACAGGAGGGTCCTCTGGTAACAAAGTAGTGAACTCCCAGCAGGTCTCTCAGGCTCAGTGTTGGTAAACAAACTCCCTGGGAGCCTCTCAAGCTAAAGCTTAAGTACTCACTGCTGGGATTGAAAAGCAACCAATCAGCCAGCTCATTAGGCCCCTACCTCCTGCTGATTGGCCCTTAATACTGACCAATCAGAACAGCTAGGGCTCACAACTAGAGCGAGCCAATCGGCTTGGACTTAGGGCTATATAAACACCAGGTTTTCAGTCCCAGACAGACAACCTCTTTGGGTCCCTTCCCACTGTAGAAGCGTCTCTGTCCTCTCAATCCTGCTTTCTCACTTTCTGGCTGTCCTTGTTTCTGATTCTTCCTAGGCATGAGACAAGAACCTTGGCCCTGAAGAGCTACAACCTGAAGAGCTGCAGAAGATCATCAGAGCCGAAGAGTCGTGCACCCCAGAGCCTGCCAGCTGACAGAGCCGACTGAACCAGGAGAGCTGCTGGAAGACGAGACTCCAAAGCTAAGACACTCTGGGGGCTAGGCTTGCCAACCCACTGAACTGCAACACTCTCAGGGCTTGGCTTGCCAGCCCATTAGAGCTGACATTTCTGAGGCTAGACTTACCAGTCCCTCAAGGACCCTCTCTGGGGCTTGGCTGGCCGACCCATTGAACTGATGCTCCGGAAGCCCCGACTGACCTGAAAAATCTGCATCAATATGGTTCAATGTAGGGTGTATTTGAGCTCAAAGCTTGAGGATGGCCACCCAGAAGCAAAGATTTAAGTTTTCCTGAATATATATTCAGATTAACTGCAGCAAAATTGACATTTTTTTTTCTTTTTTTGAGTCAGAGTCTCACTCTGTTGCTCAGGCTGGAGTGCAGTGGTATACTCAAGGCCACCACAGCCTCAACCTGCTGGCTTAAGCGATCCTTCAGCCTCAGCCTTCCAAGTAGCTGGAACTACAGGCATGCACTACTATGCCCAGGTTGTTTATTGATTTATTGCAGAGACGAGGTCTCACCAAGTTGCCTAAACTGGTCTTGAACCCCTGGGCTCAAGCAATCCTCTCACCTCAGCCTCCCAAAGTGCTGAGATTGCAGGTTGAGCCACTGTGCCCAGCCAAAAGTGAGTTTTTAAGGAAAAAGGAAGAGGCAAGTCTTAGGTGTTTACCAAGAATTTACACTAAACTAGCATAAGCTACTGATTGGTTAGACAATGTTCTTTGTATCACAGATTTCAGGAACATGAACATAATGGGTGAGGCAGATAGTCAAGAACAAAGCACCTTTGAACAATCGTTCCCTAATGCGAACCCCTCCTGTGTGTGTGTGTGAGTGTGAGTGTGAGTGACTGAAGTCCTTACTGCTCTGAGCCATTTCTCTTTTCTTAGGTTGCACTAATTTCAAGCATGGATTCTCAAACTTGAACAGAATCCCCCGAGGATGTGTTGAAACCAGAGTGCTGGGCCCTATCCCCAGGTTCAGATTCAATAGGTCGGAGTGGGGCCTGAGAATTTGCATTCCTGACAAGTTTCCAGGTGATGCTGACATCACTGGTCCTGGAACCACATTTTGAGAAGGACCGATTCAGAGAATGAAAAGGTGAGCCTTGATAGAGAGCATAAAGAAAGGTTAGGAATATACATTAAGTTTAGTCTAAAGCTGCCTCCTTACACAGTTTAAGTTTGGCCTAAAGGTTTCTCTGCACTAGTGAGCTGCACCCTAACTGAATATGTCAACAACCTATAACCTATTCTTGTGTCAATCACAGGCAGCCGACTGCTCAAACCATGTTCAAATAAGGTAAAAGCCCAGCTGTAATCAATCCAGCTGTTTCTGTAGCTCACTTCTGTTTTCTGTCTGCAACACTCCTTTTTCTGTCCATAAATGTTATCCAAGCATGTGGCAGCTCCAGAGTCACTCTGAACCTATTCTGGTTCTGAGGGCTACCCGATTTGCAAATTGGTCTTTGCTCAATTAACTCTGTTAAATTTAATCAGTCTAAAGTTTTTACAAGATACAGTAAATCCCCTACATACAAACAAGTTCCTTTCAGAAAGTGCATTCATAAGCCCAATTTGTTTGTTAGCCCAATGAAGTTAGCCTAGGCACCCAATTGACAAAATCGGCTATACAGTACCAGCTACATCACCTCTTTTACACTTGTTTCTGGACATCCTGGGCTTGAAATATAGTGTACTACTGTACTCTATACAGTACTGTAAAGTACACATTCTGAAAATGTATGCCAGATGCATGAACTAACTTATATGACTGAAAATGTGAATGCACATTCGCATCTTTGAAAGTTCACAAGTTGGCTGGGTGCAGTGGCTTTGGGAGGCTGAGGTGAGAAGATTGCCTGAGCCCACGAGTTCGAGACTAGCTAGCCTGGACAACTTGTCAAGACCTTATCTCTACAGTAAAATAAAAAAATTAGCTGGGTGTAGTGGCGTGCACCTGTAACTCCAGCTACTTGGAAGGCTAAGGCAGAAGGATCAACTGAGCCCAGCAGGTTGAGGCTGCACTCTAGCCTGGCAGAGTAAGACTCTAACTCAAAAAAAAAGACAAGAAAAAAGAAAAAGAAAGTTCGCAAGTTGAAGGTTTGTACGTAGGAAACTCACTGTATAAGATTAGAGCTCCAAGAGGCCCTGCCTACACAGTAGAGAGCTCTAGGCAGCTTGGGGTCCGAATTAGGCCACGAGGAACATAGCAGGTTTTCCACAATAAGGAGAGGAAATAGAATATAAAATACACACTGGTTCACCTTTCAACACAATGGTAGTTAGGGGCTTGTCAATAGTCAGTTCATAGACCACTTGAGGGAGAGACAGATATGCTAATAAGTGAATACTACTGACCAGGGAAAGGTAGAATCTGGCAGCAAGATTTTCGTCCCCCTAGGGTGCCCCATGCCCCAAATGTCCTGAGGATATTAAGATAGGAACACTAAGCCGGGCTTGGTGGCTCAGCCTGTAATCCCGCGCCTTTGGGAGGCTGAGGTGAG
>NW_007258211.1:320885-321125 GCF_000164805.1 Carlito syrichta | reverse complement strand
GGAGCCCAGTAGGTCGAGGCTGCGGTGGCCGAGAGCGGCCACTGCACTCCAGTCTGGGCGACAGAGTGAGACAACAACTCAAAAAAAAAAAGATAGGAACACTGGAGTGAAACTGTCCAGGGTAGGGACCATAAAAAAAGTAGAAAGAGCCGGGCTCAGTGGCTCAGCCCGTAATCCCGCGCCTTTGGGAGGCTGAGGTGAGTGAATTGCCTGAGCCCATGGGTTCGAGACCTGCCTGCG
>NW_007258211.1:319205-320588 GCF_000164805.1 Carlito syrichta | reverse complement strand
CTACTTGGAAGGCTGAGGCGGAAGGATCGCCGGAGCCCAGTGAGACTCCAACTCAAAAAACAAACAAACAAAAAAAACAACAACAAAAAGGGTTTCCCACATATTAAAAAGAGATAACTCTCTGTGTGTGTGTGTGTGTGTGTGTGTGTGTGTGTGTGTGTGTGTGTGTATAAAGGTAAGATCCTGAGGGCTAGGGACTCCCAGAGAAGCAGGCCCTTGGAACTGGGAAATAGGGAGTCTTGAGGAAAATGGCTGCCTGGTCCTAGGCTCCAGAAAAGTCACTGTCACCGAAGCAGCAGGATCTCTAGGCCTGAAGGGAGCCTTGCAGATGGAGACCAGAGATGATTTTCAGTTGTCTGTGAACTGGTGACCACAAGTGAGGGCCTCTGGAGTGTGTGCAAGAAAAATTGCCACATGCATCAGCGCTAGCCTAAGAGATGGAAAAACTGAATATTGTGCTTCACCACTATGGGTATTAATCTGTTAAAGCTGATAAGAGATCATGAGCTTTGAGTAACCCCAGTCTACCAGGCCCTTGCAGGATCTAACTGACCAACCTATGATAGGACTTCTTTTCCACCTGTGTGCGGGCTTACTCAGACATGCGCTAAATTTTACTCAGAGTGCTAAATTTTCAGTGCTTACTTAGCATTACCATCTTTCTAACTCGTAAAAACCCTTGACTTTTATAGGGAACTGCTCAATGAGTTTCTTCACTGGTGGGTGTTCCCTCACCTAGCAAGCTAACAGATTTAGCTTTGCATTTTCCTCCACTTCTGTTGGCTTTCTAGTCTTCTTTAACAGTCTGGAGGTTCCCACCAAAATCACCCTCATAATCTCTGCTCCTGGGGACAGTGTTGCTGAACTTCTGGACCCAAAAGTGCACTTTTTGTCCTTTTGTGCTCAGGCTTGGTCTTCTGGGGGGCCCACGCCATGGATGGCTCTCACAGTGCTGACTGAGCTCTGATTACTCTAATTAACACTTCCCTCACTCCTAGAACCCCAGCACTTTGGGAGGCTGAGGTGAGAGGATTGCCTGAGCACGTGGGTTTGAGACTAGCTTCATCTCTACAATAAATCAAAAACTAGCTGGGCGTGGTGGCACGTGCCTGTAGTTCCAGCTACTTGGAAGACTGAGGCGGAAGGATCATCTGCGCTCAGCAGGTTGAGACTGCGGTGGCCGTGAGCGTGCCGCCGCACTCAAGCCTGGGTGACACAGTGACTCCAACTCAAAAAAAAGAGTTCTCTGAGTCTATTTTTTTAACCAAGGGACCTGACTTACTATATATATATATATATATATATATATATATATATATATATATATATATTTTTTTTTTTTTTTTTTTTTTTTTTTTTTTTTTGAATTGGAATCCCCCTCTG
>NW_007258211.1:295131-319185 GCF_000164805.1 Carlito syrichta | reverse complement strand
CCACTCACCTCAGCCTCCCAAAGGCGCGGTATTACAGGCTGAGCCACCGAGCCCAGCTAAGATCGTTTTTATACACATATTTTCCTTTACCTTTTCTTCCCCCATGCACATAGTCGCCTGACATTCAGGGGCGCTGCCTGTAAGATTTATGAGCTTATTTTCTCTTAAGGAACAATAAGCCCTTAGATCTTACAGACCTTCCTAATGGCATCCAGAATTTGGTTAGGCCAAGGGCAAGAGCAGCTTTGATTACTGGGGATCTCCCCTCCTGCCTTCCTTTCCTAGTTAAACATAACCAGCCATTGTTCCCTACTTGCTCAAAGATTTGTAACTTCCCTGATTACTGCTATAGATAGTATAAGCCTAAGACTGGTTTTTGAGATATTTTTCAGACTTTGCATTCTGGTGGACCAACAGACCCCACCTGAACCTGTGACTCATACCAAGGAACTAACTCAACTCATCCTGCAACCACCACCCAGGAGTTGACTAAGCACACGTCAAACAGTTTCAACACCCCTATGATTTCATCCCCAGCCAATCAGCAGTCCCACTTCCATAGCCCCTTACCTGCCAGATTATCCTTAAAAACTCTAACCTTTGAGTTCTTCATCAGGTAAGTTTGAGAAATATCTCCCATCCTCCTGCTTGACTGCAATTATTATTATTTTTTTTTATTTATTTTATTTATTTATTTATTTTTTGAGTTGGAGTCTCACTCTGTCGCCCAGACTGGAGTGCAGTGGCCGCTCCCGGCCACCGCAGCCTCGACCTGCTGGGCTCTGGCAATCCTTCTGCCTCAGCCTTCCAAGTAGCCGGAATTACAGGCATGCGCTACCACGCCCAGCTGATTTTTTGATTTATTGTAGAGATGAGGTCTCGCCTGCCCAGATGGGTCTCGAACCTATGGGCTCAGGCAATCCACTCACCTCAGCCTCCCAAAGGCACGGGATTACAGGCTGAGCCACTGAGCCCGGTTTTGGCTGCAATTATTAAACCCTCTCTACTGCAACAAATGCTGTCTCAGTGTCTTGACTTTTCTGTGCAGCAAGCATAAAGAACCTGATCAGGCTGTGACAGTCTGTGAGTTTTTAGTCCACCTTTCAACTCCAGAAGGAATCCCTTCTGTCTCTTCTGTGTTAAAATGGAGATTGTTTAAGACACGTAACACCTCCCTACCCCAAGGAAAGAGTGTCAATCCTATGATTGCAGCCTTCTGTGTTGATCAGACAATTTGTCATTTGAGTGCATGCTGGGATCATAAGTTGAGGTAGACAGCCCTAAAATTTCATGAATCAAATGATGAGATTTCTTAGGTTCTATGAGAACTCTTGTGTGAACTGGTTTATGGGAAGTTATGAGCACTAATATTAATTTATAATAAAATAACTCGACTTTGCCAAATAAAAAAATTATTAACAGTTTCCAATGTTTTAAATATTTAAGATCTAAACTGGGCTCGGTGGCTCAGCCTGTAATCCCGCGCCTTGGGAGACTGAGGTGAGTGGATTGCCTGAGCCCGCGGGTTCGAGACCCGCCTGGGCAGCGAGACCTCATCTCTACAATAAATCAAAAAATTAGCTGGGCATGGTAGCGCACACCTGTAGTTCTAACTACTTGGAAGGCTGAGGCAGAAGGATCGCCAGAGCCCAGCAGGTTGAGGCTGTGGTGGCCAGGAGCGTGCCACTGCACTCCAGTCTGGGCAACAGAGTGAGACTCCAACTCAAAAAAAAAAAAAAATTTTAAGATCTTTTCATAAAAACTGTTTCTTTAAAAAAAATTTTTTAAAACTTGAGACTGTACCTCAAGAAGTGAAACAAAGGTTTGGTTAATTGTGTTACAAATAGGAAGCAAGATAGTTCACCGGTGCTTTCAACAATTGAAAGTGTTAATAGTTGCCATACAATTGTGAAAAGGGGAAAATTTCATATAATATTTTTTTTCTTTTCTTTTCTTTTTTGAGTTGGATTCTGACTCTGTAATCCAGGGTGGAGTGCAATGGCACAGTCATGGCTTACCAGAGCCTTGATCTCCCAGGATCAGATGATTGTCGTGCCTCAGCCTCCCAAGTATCTGGGACTACAGGTACACAGCACCACGTCCAGATAATTTTTAAATTTTTTTGTAGAGATAAGGCCTCGCTATGTTGCCTAGGGTGGTATTGAACTCCTGGGCTCAAGCAATCCCCCCACCTCAGCCTCCCAAAGTGCTGGGATTACAGGCTGCTCCTGACCTCAAACAATATTTCTAATTAAGGTAAAACTTTGGAAACTACCTCATGCTTACATGATTTCCTTGATTTTTTTCATAGTGTAAAAATGTTAGCATAATAATTGAGTTTATGCAAGATGGTTTCTTTTCTCCTAGAAAGCCTAATCAATCTAAATGCCAAATATTTCCTAACTGGTTTTATTGTTTTCATAAATGTTTAAGAATATGGAAAGGTAAATATTTGTGTTCAAACTAAGTTTAATTATATAATCAAAATTGTCATAAGAAGGATTGATTCTTGAAATTTCAGACATGCTGCAAATTATGTGAATCTGTAAAGGTACTCTAATCAAAGTATGCAAATTATTTTAAAAGTATTTTTTCCTGATACTTTTTTTTTTCCTTTTCTTTTTTTTTTTTTTTTTGAGTTGGAGTCTCACTCTGTCGCCCAGACTGGAGCGCAGTGGCCGCTCCCGGCCACCGCAGCCTCGACCTGCCGGGCTCCGGCGATCCTTCCGCCTCAGCCTTCCGAGGAGCCGGAATTACAGGCACGTGCTACCACACCCGGCTGATTTTTTGATTTATTGTAGAGATGAGGTCTCGCCAAGTTGCCTGGGCGGGTCTCGAACCTGCGGGCTCAGGCCATCCACTCACCTCAGCCTCCCAAGGCGCGGGATGCCAGGCTGAGCCACCGAACCCGGCTGATGCACCTTTTTAAATTCAATAGCTTTTACTTATATTCTTGCCTATCCAGAAACACATTTGTTCTTCAGAAAGCTTAAGTCAAAATGGTAAAACAGGCCGGGCACAGTGGCTCAGTCTGTCATCCCAGCACTTGGAGAGGCTGAGGCAAGTGAATTGTCTGAGCCCAGGGGTTTGAGACCAGCCCAGGCAACTTGGTGAGACTGTGTCTCTACAGTAAATCACAAAAACTGGTCAGGTGTGGTGGCGTGCGTCTGTATTTCCAGCTACTTGGAAGGCTGAGGCAGAAGGATCGCCTGAGCCAAGCAGGTCGAGGCTGTGGTGGCCGTGAATGTGCCATTTTACTCCAGCCTGGGCAACAAGTCTGAGACTCCAACTCAAAAAAAAAAAAAAAAAAGATAAAATAATGTCATTAATCGATATTATCTTCTGTTTATAAAACAAATTCGATTTAAGATTTAAATTTGAAGTTTTAATATTATTGTTATTAAGCATCAATATACATTTAAATACATATTAACAGTGGTATAATAATGTCAATAACTATAAAGACTTAGCTATGATAAGTCTCTCCTGCGCTTTGGGAGGCTGAGGAGAGTGAGACCTACCCGGGGAACTTGGCGAGATCGCATCTCTACAATAAATCCCCAAAAAAAGTTAGCTGGGCATGGTAGCGTGCGCCTGTGGTTCCAGCTACTTGGAAGGCTGAGGCGGAAGAATCGCCGGATCCCAGCAGGTGGAGGCTCGATGGCCGGGAGCAGCCACTGCACTCCAGTCTGGGCGACAGAGTGAGACTCCAACTCAAAAAAAAAAAAAAAGGAAATTAGAGGCTAATGGAAAACTATGATCTTGGAATACACACCGTGCTCACCATAGGAGGAAACAAAGAATTACTCTTGACCTCCTCTGTACTCTGAGACAATAAGAACTTTATGTTGAATCACCAATAAGCAAACTTTCAGTTCTCAAGTGTCTAATACTTTGCTTTTATGACCATTTTACCTCACTCCTAGGTTGTTTTAAGAAGCAACAAGAAGTCATTGCTTTCCTCAATTCTGGTCTGACCATGTGACTCTTTAAGCTATGGTCACCTTGTTTTCCTAGCTTTGACCCCCTCCCCTACCTTGGGGAGGTGAATCTCATCTTTCTTTCTTTTTTCTTTCTTTCTTTCTTTTTTTTTTTTTTTCAGTTGGAGTCTCACTCTGTCACCCAGGCTGGAGTACAGTGGCATACTCACAGCCACCACAGCCTTGACCCTGCTGGGCTCAGGTGATCCTTCTGCCTCAGCCTTCCCAGCAACTGGAACTACAGGCATGCACCATCATGCCCGGCTAATTTTTTTATTTATTGTAGAGATGAGGTCTCACTGAGTTGCCCATGCTGGTCTGGAACCCCTGGACTCAGGCAATCCTGTCATCTCAGCCTCCCAAAGTGCTGGGATTACAGGCTTAAGCCACCGTGCCCGGCCTTTCTCTCTAAATTCTAAATAAACTATATTTTCCATTCATTAAAAAAAAGCAACAAGGATTCTTCACTTCAGGAAGAACTAATAACTGAATGATTATTATTTCAACTTCTCTTTATTTTAAGTATTTTTTCAGTCAAGCCAAGACAATAACTATTTCTCTTTCTTGTGACCAATTTGTTCTGAAAATTTATTTTATTTTAACCTTTTAAAAAAGTAGAAACACTATTTCACTGTGTTGTCTAGGCTAATCTCAAACTCTTGGCCTCAAGTGATCCTTCTACCTCGGCCTCCCAAAGTGCTGATGATTTTTTTTTTTTTTGAATTGGAGTCTCACTCCGTCGTCCAGGCTGGCACTCAGGCTCACCGCCACCCCAGCGTCAACCTGTTGGGCCCTGGCAATCCTTCTGCCTCAGCCTTCCAAGTAGTCAGAACTACGGGCGTGCACTACCACACCTGGTTAGTTTTTGATTTATTGTACAGACGAGGTTTCACCAAGTTTCCCAGGCTAGTCTTGAACCTGCGGGCTCAGGCAATCCACTAGCCTCAGCCTCCCAAAGTGCTGGGATTATAGATTGTGCCACCAAGCCCGGCCTCATGATTCTTTTTGATGTTGCTTTTTCCCAAATTCAGATACCAAATTCCAAATCACAAACCTATGAAGATGTCTTTTTATCTTGGATACAGAATCTCCCTCCATTGCCCAGGCTGGAATGCAGTGGCACAATCACAGTTCATTGCAACCTCAAACTCCTGGGCTCAAGAGATCCTCCAGCCTCAGCCTCTGAAACAGCTGGGATTACAAGGGTGCACTACCATGCCTGGCTAGTAAAAGATCTTTTTTATAGCTAAAATACCTTGGGAGTTTCCTAGACAGGCATGAGTAGACACAAGTTTTGATCCTTTGTGTTATACAAAGGAGTGTTAATAAAATAACTGACCGGGTGCGGTGGCTCATGCCTATAATCCCAGCACTTTGGGAGAAGAAATCGAGAGGATTGCCTGGGCCAAGAGGTTCAAGACCAGCCTGGGCAACTTGGTGAGACCTCATCTCTACAATAAATCAAAAAATTAGCTGGGCGTGGTGGCACGTGCCTATGGTTCCAGCTACTTGGAAGGCTGAGATGGAAGGATAACCTGAGCCCAGCAGGTTGTGGCTGCAGTGGCTGTGAGCATGCCACTGCACTCCAGTCTGGGCAACAAAGTAAAACTTCAACTCAAAATAAAATAAAGTAAACATAACTAGACTTGTTTGGCATTCTCTAGGTTAGAAGTGTTCAGTGGAACTTTCTGAGATACTGGAAATGTTCTGTCTGCCCTGTCCAATACTGTAGCCACTAGCCCATTGTGGCTATTCAGTAGGTGAAAAGTGAGTCTGGGGAAATGAATTTTAATTTTATCTCATTCTAAATAATTTGCATTTATTTTTAATTATTATTTTATTTTTTTTTGGAGTCAGAGTCTCACTGTCGCCCAGGCTGGAGTGCAGTGGCACAATTACAGAGACTGCAGCCTCAATCTGCTGTGTTTAGGTGATCCTTCCACTTTAGCCTTCCAAGTAGCTGGGACTATGGGAGTACTCCACCATGCCCAGCTAATTTTTTCATTTATTGTAGAGACGAGGTCTCTCACCAAGTTGCCCAGGCTGGTCTTGAACCCCTGGGCTCAGGCAATCCCCTTGCCTCAGTCTTCCAACGTGCTGAGATCACAGGTGTTAACCACTGCACCTGGCTAAGATAGGGTTTTACTATGTTGCCAGGGCTGGTATTGAACTCCTGGATTTAAGCAATCCTATCACCTCAGCCACCTGTGTAGCTGGGACTACAGGTGTGTTACCCAGCTTGTATTATCATCTTGATGGAAGATTTTATTTCTCTCCATTCTGTACTAAAGATGACAATAAATTAACTGAGCCATTCGGTCTTCCCACTCACAGGCCAGTTTCTATTTCTTCTCTTTACACTTGCCTGAAGACCCTTGTTACATGATGCAGATCAGAGATTGAGTTTTCCAGAAGAAACATACCAGGTACTCTTGATTGTGGATACTAGGGAATAAAGTTTTAGGTTCAAACTTACCAGTATAAGCAACAGTAGCACAAAGTGTTGTCAGGCTGTTCTAGTAATTGAGTCAGGATTTCCAGCACATTTCTTACTCAGAGCAGAGGCTATCATAGACTGCTAAACTCAAGTTCTTTGGATCAAATGCAGTATCTATAAATAGGGCTACTGGCTTACATTTTAATTTGTTAATTACTTTAAATCACAAAGCATTTTTTTGTTTGTTTGTTTGTTTTTTGTTTTTTTTTTTGAGTGGGCGTCTCACTCCGTCACCCAGACTGGAGTGCAGTGACCGCTCCCAGCCACCGCAGCCTCGACCTGCTGGGCTCCGGCGATCCTTCCGCCTCAGCCTTCCAAGTAGCTGGAACTACAGGCGCATGCTACCATGCCCGGCTAGTTTTTTTGATTTATTGTAGAGTTGAGGTCTCACCAAGTTGCCCAGGCAGGTCTCGAACCCGCAGGCTCAAGCAATCCGCTCACCTCAGCCTCCCAAAGTGCTGGGATTACAGGCTGAGCCACCGAGCCCGGCTACAAAGCATATTTTTAACACATTTTTTATTTCAGTAAGGACAGCTACTTCAGGAAATTTAACTAACTTTGTCACTCCTTCCGTGGAAGACCAGATAGTCACTGCTATTGAGGTTTTCTGCTAAAAATTCTGTCGGCTCCAATTATGACAAAATTCACCCACGGAGATTAAATTTTAACTTCTGATTTGTTCACCATGAATAACCATATCAATAAAAATTATACTGTCGGGTTCGAGACCCGCTTGGGCAACTTGGCGAGACCTCATCTCTACAATAAATCAAAAATGAGCCAGGCATGGTAGCATGCGCCTGTAATTCTGGCTACTTGGAAGGCTGAGGCGGAAGGATCGCTGGAGCCCAGCAGGTTGAGGCTGCGGCAGCCACTGCACTCCAGTCTGGGCGACGGAGTAAAACTCCAACTCAAAAAAAAAAAAAAAATTATACCGTCCATAATGAGAGATTTTCTGTGAAGTCATGTAATCCCTCTGATGGTATCATAATGCAAGAAACAATTAACACTCCTTTTTTCAACTAAGCAATTAAGGAAAATTTTGTTGCCCTTTTCTGTTGTAACCTAAAACATATTTGGTTATAACAACTCTAAGACACCGAAGAATTATAGCTTATACAATTTACCAAAACTACGGGCTGCACCCTCTTGGCTTTATACATTTATGCCACAGTACAATGGCAGTTGGGGTTTTTAGTATTTCTTGTTTTTTTTTTTCCTTTTTTTGAGTCGGGGTCTTACTCTGTTGCCCAGGTTGGGGTGCAGTGACACACTCATGGCTACTGCAACCTGAACCTGCTGGGCTCAGGCGATCCTTCCACCCCAGCCTTCCAAGTAGCTGGAATTACAGGTGTGTACCACCACGCCCAGCTAATTTTTTGCTTTATCGTAGAGATGAGGTCTCACCAAGTTGCCCAGGCTGGACTTGAACCCCTGGGCTCAGACAATCCTCTCGCCTCTGCCTCCCCAAGTGCTAGGATTACAGGCGAGAGCCACCGTGCCTGGCGGTTTTTAGTATTTCTACACTGGCAGTGTCTCCATGACCTAGTTTTCTCATCCCTGTGCTTAGAGATTCTGGCTTTTCTTACTTTGCGTGTGAATTTCTTCCACTGGGTTAGAACGCCTGGTTTAGAATATTGCATTTGGAACTCTCCCTGACAATGGCAGTCACAGCAAATGAAGTTGTTTAAACTGTGTCTGCGATACGGGCTCAACAAAAAAGCTTGATTTTGCTTGCTGCGATGGTGCCAAACAACAGACTCACTTTAATATTGACAAAACAGGGTGGCATTTGAGCGCTGGCCACACCTTCTTTTGCATTTGTGTATACTTCAGTGTAAGTTAATGTTCCCTATGTCAAAGTCAAGAAGACGTCGAGTGGCTGTCCCAGCTTGGGAACATCGACCAACGGAAGTCTGTGCCTGATAGCCACGTTAGAGGCTGGGGGAGGAACATTCTACAAACGTTGCTTATGATTCTCATTGTTGCTGCTTTCAAGTGTATTGTTAGTGGGGTCGTCCGCTATGCCATACTGCCACTATTCTGTGGTTTCACACGGCAGAAGATTCTGCTCAGAAGAGATGAAGCTAACTCAAACACAAAGAAATGATGTGAGACTGTCAAGCAAAACCAAGATACTGGTACAGTCCCGAAACCAGACAAACTGCCTAATCTTTGTATGGTCATCCTGGTGTGTGAGGAGAAGGAAGAACTCAAAGAAGAGACTAGGCCGGGCGTGGTGGCGCATGCCTGTAATCCCAGCACTGTGGGAGACCAGGGCAGGAGGATTGCTTGAGCCCAGGAGTTTGAGACCAGCCTGGGCAACATAGGGAGACCTTGTCTTTACAAAAGATAAAAAATAAGCTGGGTGTGGTGGCATGCGCCTGTGGCCCCAGCTGCTTGGAGGCTGAGGCAGAAGGATCCCCTGAGCCCAGTAGGTCGAGGCTGTGGTGAGCTGTGATCATGGCACTGAACTCCAGCCTGGGTGACAGAATGAAACTTCTATTTAAAAAACAGAAGCCGGGCTCGGTGGCTCAGTCTGTAATCCCCTGCCTTTGGGAGGCTGAGGTGAGTGGATTGCCTGAGCCCGCGGGTTCGAGACCCACCTGGGCAACTTGGCGAGACCTCATCTCTACAATAAATCAAAAATCAGCCGTGCGTGGTAGCGCGCGCCTGTAGTTCCAGCTACTTGGAAAGCTGAGGTGGAAGGATCGCCGGAGCCCAGCAGGTCGAGGCTGCGGTGGCCGGGAGCGGCCACTGCATTCCAGTCTGGGCGACAGAGTGAGACTCCAACTCAAAAATAAATTAAATAAATAAATAAATAAAACAGAGAGAGAGAAGGCACTGTAAAAGAAAATGTTCTGTGTATAGCAGCATTTGCCTAGGAGATTAAAAAAAGGGGCAGGGACCGGGCTTGGGTAGCTCATGCCTATAATCCCAGCACTTGGGAGACTGAAGTGAGAGGATTGCCTGAGCCCGTGACTTTGAGACCAGCCTGGGCAACTTGGCGAGACCTCATCTCTACAATAAATAAAAAATTAGCCAGCCATGGTGGCGCGTGCCTGTAATTTCAGCTACTCGGAAGGCTGAGGCGGAAGGATCGCCTGAGTCCAGCAGGTCGAGGCTGCGGTGGCTGTGAGCGTGCCACTGCACTCCTGCCTGAGTGAGACTCCGGCTCAAAAAAAAAAGAATAAACGGAATGCTGTATTTTCTCACAGTTGCAACTAATCAGTTAAAGCTGAGAAAGGACCGTGAACTTTGAGTGACCTCAGTACACCGGACCCTTGCAGGACATAACTGATCAAGAGATGACAGGGCTTGCTTTAACAGCCATGTACAGACCTAAGGACTCATTTGGTCTCCTCACCAGAGTGCTGGTTTCCAATGTTTAGCATAATCATCTTTCTAGCCCTTAAAAATAAAACTCCATTTTTTTCCCTTGGGGGACCGCTTAGTGAGTTTCTTCACTAGTGTGTTTCCTTGCCTGACCAGTTAAGAGACTCAGCTTTTGGCCGGCTCGGTGGCTCAGCCTGTAATCCTGCGCTGGGAGGAGTGGATTGCCTGAGCCTGCGGGTTCAAGACCCATCTGGGCAACTTGGCGAGACCTCATCTCTACAATAAATCAAGAGACTCAGCTTTTAGTTCCTCCCCGTCTGGTGATCTTCGTTTTATTCGCTGAAAAATCCTTGACACTGGGTTAGACTGCAGGACCTTTGCTCTATGCAAGGAGGCAACAGTGCCAGTGGTATCTGCGGTTGAAGTTCCCATTTTCCAAATTGACTCAGGCGCTCAGAGCCTGAGGAAAAAACGTTCTTGCACTCTATGCACAGAGTTTGTGGATTAAAAACTTGACGTTCAAACTCCTGCACAGTGGGACACCCGCGCCCACAGCCTCAGCAACTAGGGATGCAGGAAGATTCGCTAAAACACCTCAATGTACAATATCAAAGAAAATAAAATGAAAAGTAACCCCAGCTAACTTTCTAGAGAAGATGTGTTGTATGTTTGGCTTTATGTATAACCATATTTTAAATTTATTTTTATTTATTTATTTTTGAGTTGGAGTCTCATTGCGTGGCCCAGGCTGGGGTGCAGTGGCATGCTCACGGCCACCCCGGCGTCGACTTGCTGGGCTCCGGTGATCTGTCCGCCTCAGCCTTCCAAGTAGCTGGAACTACAGGCATGTGCTACCATGCCTGGCTTATATTTGATTTATTGTAGAGATGAGGTCTTACCAAGTTGCCCAGGCTGGTCTCGAACCCCTGGACTCAGGCAATCCTCTCGCCTAGGCCTCCCAAAGTGCTGCCAGGCTTGAGCCACCGTGCCCGGCCTGCTTTTTAAATTTAATAGTATAGTTAGATCCTTCAATAGAGGCATATGTAACCCACCTTGATATTTATAGTATTTCATTGTATAAGTATACAATAATTTAGTTATCTCATTCCCAAATATGTGGATATTCAGATTGTTTCCTTAAAAAAAAAAAACTATAAGAAACAAAGATACTTTTAAACTGTGAAGAGCAAAATCTCAATAGAAAAATAGGTAAATAGAGCACAGGAACAGAAAAGCAAATGGCAGTATACATACAAAAAGGTGCTCAGCCTTACTCCTTGGAGAAATGTGAATGAAAACTACAAGATACCACTTTTTACCTATCAGGTTGACAAAAATCCTAATGTTTGACAACATGCTTTGTCAGTGAGGCCGTCCCCTACATGGTTAGGGAGTGCAAAATGAGGCAGTCATTTAGAGAGAATTTGGCAATAGCTAACAAAATTACAGATGCATTTACCATTTGATTCAGCAATATCACTTCTGGGAATTTACCCCAGAGACTTAACTCCACACATATATAACAATCTGTGCATAGGGTTTTTCATTATGGCATTTGTAACAGTAAAAGATGAAAAACAATGCCAGGCAGGGTGTGGTGGCCCATGCCTGTAAGCCCTGTTATTCAGGAGGATCCCTTGAGGCCAGCAATTTGAGACCAATTGGGGCAACATAGACTCTGTTTCATAAAAAAAAAAAATAAAAAAAAAAAGAAAACTAACTCAAGTGCACAGTAATAGGGACTGATTGAATAAAATATGACACATGCCCAGTTGCAACAGTTCATTGATTCTGTTGGTTTTTCTATGTCGGTCATACTGGTTTTTGCAACATGACAGCTTATCTCTTTACTTCCAATCTTTATATTGCTTATATATTTTCATTTCATTATACCCTTGTCAGCACATCTAGTTTGACTTTAAAGGATAGCCATCTAATAAATAGCCCTTTGCTTTTTCTTAATATTAAAGGGAATTCTTCTCAAGTTTCTCATTATTAATTGTATTTGTTTATTAATATATATTTGTACATATTTATGGGGTACATGTGATTTTTTTACATGCATAGAATGTGAAGTTAGTCAAGGTATTGAGGATATTCATCACCTTGAGTATTTATCATTTCTATGTGTTGGGGACATTTCAAATCTTCTCTTAACTATTTTGAAATATACAATACACTGTTAACTATAATGACCCTGTTATTGAACATTAGAACCTATTCCTTCTTTCTAACTGTATGGCTGTACCCATTAACCAACCTTTCTTCATTCTCCCAACCCTACCCCACCCACAGCATTTCCAGTCTCTGGTATCTATTATCCCGCTAACTTCATGGGATCCACTGTTTCAGCTCCCACAAGTGTGTGAGAACATGTGACACTGATCTTTCTGTGCCTGGCTTGTTTCACTTAACATAGTGACCTCCAGTTCCATCCATGTTGCTGCAAATGACAGGATTTCATTCTTTCTTGTGGCCAATTATATTCTACTATGTATATATACTACATATTCTTTATCCTTTCATCTGTTTATAGATACTGAGGTTGATTCCATATCTTTGATATCATGAACAGTGCTGCAATTAACTTGGGGGTGCAAGTATCCCTTTGACATACAGATTTATTTTCCTTTTTGATAAATACTCCAGTAGTAGGATTGCTAGATCAATCATTTAGTAGTAGTTCTATGTTTTTTGAGAAGTTGCCCTACTATCTTTCATAGTGGCTATACTAATTTATAGTCCTACCAACAGTGAATAAGAGCTCCCTTTTTTTCACATCATCAGTATCTGTTAATTTTTGTCATTTAAATCATTATTACTCCTAAAAATCACTGTTGGATTCAATTAGCTAATGTTATTTATTGTTATTTTTTGAGTTGAGGGTCTCACTCTGTCACAGAGGATGGAGTGCAGCGGCACACTCAGGGCTCACCACAGCCTCCACCTCCTGGGCTCAGGCCATCCTCTTGCCTCAGCCTCCCCAATATCTGTGACTACAGGCATGCACTATCCCCACGTCTGGCTAATTTAAAAAAGAAATATTTTGAAGAGATGAGGTCTCACTATGTTGCCCAGGCTGGTCTTGAACTCCTGGACTCAAGTGATCCTCCTGCCTCACCCTCCCAAAATGCTGGGATTACAGATGTGAGCCACTGTGCTTGGTCTCAATTAACTAATTTTTTAAAGATGAGTCAAAGTCTCACTCTGTCACCCAAGCTGGAGTGCAGTGGCACACTCATGGCCACCACAACCTGGACCTGCTGGGCTCAGGCGATCCTTCCACCTCAGCCTTCCTAGTAGCTGGAACTAAAGGCACAAGCCACCACACTCGGCTATTTTTTTGATTTATTGTAAGAGATGAGGTCTCACCAAGTTGCCCAGGCCGGTCTCGAACCCGTGGGCTCAGTCAATACTCTCACCTCGGCCTCCCAAAGTGCTGGGATTATAGGCGTGAGCCACCGTGGCAACTAATATTCTATACAGGCTGTTCAAGTATATGCTCACATAAAACATCAGTTGACCTTTTTTTTTTTTTTTTTTTGAGTCAGAGTCTCACTCTCACCCAGACTGGAGTGCAGTAGCATGGTTCATGGCTACCGCAGCCTTAACCTGTTAGGCTTAGGCAATCCCCCTGCCTCAGGCTGTAGCTGGAACTATAGGCGTGCGCTCCCATACTCAGCTCATTTTTTGATTTTTCTGTAGAGACGAAGTCTCACCAGGTTGCACAGGTTGGTCTTGAATCCCTGGACTCAGGCCTCCCCAAAGTGCTGGGATTACAGGAAAGAGCCACTGAATGCAGCAGACTTTTAAAATAATGTCCTTATTTGGCAGGGCATAGTGGCTCACACTTGTAATCCCAGCACTTTGGGAGGTGGAGGTGAAAGGATTGCCTGAACCCAAAAGTTTGAGACCAGTCTGGGCAACATGGCAAGACCTTGTCTCTACAATAAATTTTTTAAAAAAATTAGCCGGGCGTGGTAGCATGCGCCTGTAATTCCAGCTACTTGGAAGGCTGAGGAGGAAGGATCACCTGAGCCCAGCAAGTCGAGTGTGCCACTGCACTCCAGCCTGGGTGACCAAGTTACTGACTCAATAAAATAAAATAAAATAATGCCCTTATTTAAAGCTTTTGGATTCAAAGTTACACTAGTCTCACAAAATAAACTTAACAACCTTTTCTATTTTCTAAAACAAATAATAATAGTAACCTATCCCTTGAAAATTTGATAACTCACTCGTAAAACTGAGTTCATGCTTTTTTTGGAGAAGTGCTTAACTGCAATTTCAATCTTTTTAATGCTTATTGGTATTTTCTACTTTTCTTTCTTCTGTTTCCTTCTTTTTTTTTTGAGTTGGGATCTCGCTCTGTCACCCAGGTTGGAGTGCAGTGGCATGATCATGGCAGCTCACCCCAGCCTCCAACTCCTGAGCTCAGACAATCCTCCCAACCTCCCAGTAGTGGGGACTATAGGCACATGCAACCACACTCAGCTAACTCTTTTGTTTTGTAGAGATGAGGTTTTGCTATGTTGCCCAGGCTGGTCTCCAACTCCTGGGCTCAAGCAACTCTCTTGGCTCAGCCTCCCAAAGTGCTGGGATTACAGGCGTGAGCCACTGCACCCTACCATCACTCTAATTTGTTTTCTGAGGTATAGTACAGATGTTTTTTGTTTAGATTGGGATATTATTTTATCAATGGACAGAGAAGGCCCATTGATAAGAAAGGTATGATCTTGCTCTTTGAATTTATATAAGTGTAAAATATCATATTTAGTGGAAGTAAGAAGTGTCAGCTTCTAGTCAAACCTGTTACTTTTAAGAGTTGGCAACTCCAACTTTTGCAGTCAGGAATTACAGGTTACAAGCCACTAAGTTTCGTTTAATTCACGTGGTGTTTGAATTCAAAAGAAATGAGATATTCAAGTGGAGAAATTTAAATATTATGTACACAGTTAATAGCAGGGAGGATGCCTCATCCCAGATGACTCAGAACATGAATGCAGTGTGGTGATGGTGTAGGGAAATACAGTGTGGCCAAGTTCATGAGCAAAGATAGAGCTGGGGAAGTTATTAGCAAAATCTTGCACCAATAAATGCAAATTTTGGAAATTGATAAAATCAAAATACAGCTGAAGATTAGCGAGTTTGATCAGACTAATGAGAAACTATGCGCAACACTGTATATGCTATGATATATTTAAAAATTAAAGGAAGCCGGGCTTGGTGGCTCAGCCTGTAATCCCGCGCCTTGGGAGGCTGAGGTGAGTGGATTGCCTGAGCCCGTGAGTTTGAGACCCGCCTGGGCAACTTGGCGACTCATCTCTACAATAAATCAAAAATTAGCTGGGTGTGGTAGTGCGCGCCTGTAGTTCCAGCTACTTGGAAGGCTGAGGCGGAAGAATCGCCAGAGCCCAGCAGGTCGAGGCTGGGGTGGCCGGGAGCGGCCACGCACTCCAGTCTGGGTGACAGAGTGAGACTCCAACTCAAAAAAAAATAAAAATAAAAAATAAAGGAAGCAATAGGGAAAACTAGAAAACCGGGCATAAATATAAGTGTTTTCTCCAAATAGAAGAACAAGGACTTGAGTCACTGCAAACAGCAGAATACAAGAACATTTCATCCAGGAATAGGGAACTCTAAATAAATAAGACTAGCTAGGAAACATGGCACATACAAACGTTGGAAATAATTTTAAAATTTGTTGATTTATTTTCTTTTTGAGATGCTGGGGGTGTCTCACAATGTTGCCAAGGCTAGATTTGGACTCCTGGTCTCAAGCAATCATTTGCCTCAGCTTACCAAGTAGTTAGGACTACAGACTTGCACCACCCGCCTGGGAAAATTTGTCGATCTGTTAATGTATCATCTCACTTTTTAAACTGCAAGTTGGCAGAGTGACAGACTCTACCTCCATTTCAAGAATGCATGATATTATTAGTGTGGCCAAAACAAAAATAGAAGAAACACCATTGCGCAATTACTGTAGTATCAAAGATTCCCATGCATGACAATCAGCCAGTACCTGCAATTCACAATAGTTGGAATTATTTTATCTCTAATACAAGGGAACAAACACTGACAGGGATCTGTTATTTTTACTAAAGCAGAAATAGCAGGGCAGTTTCATTTACACATTCTGATGTAGCTAAGGCATCTTTTCTTACGTTGCTGTATGTAGGTGTCCTTGAAGTGTGCATGTGATGGTCTACATGTCATAGTATGTCCGTTTTTGGAGATATTATCTGTAAAACTCCAAATGCCCTTGGTAAAACGGAAAGGTTAACAGGTGCTCAAAGCTGTAAGAATAAACAAACCCTGACCAAAGGAGACCTAGTTTAAATCACTATTATAGTTCTGAGAGTCTGATTTTGTCACAATGGTGAGTTTCAATGTTTCACTTATTTGGTTTAGCTCAAGAACATTGTCTTCATTCCTCCTCAGCTTTCTTTGACTCATGCACCTCTGTTAAGAGCTTCCTTTTATGCTCCTATAGTACCCTGCACACATCTCTATCATTGTAATAACTTTATAGTAACTGTCAATTTCTTTGTTTTTCCTATTAAACAGACTTCCCAGAGTATAAAAATTTTGTCTTTTAAGTTATGCATATCCAGGGCAAGTTAAGTTCTGGCAAAGAAGAGGCTAATAGATAATGTACAGATGAAAGCAAATTGCCCCTTCATTTGGTCTGAATGCCTCTAAATGATTCTTTGCTTTTGAATGGCTTGATTGGGTCACTGGCACAAGAGTTCATTTGCAAATTGATATGGACCAGCGTTGCCCCAGGCCTCACTGATGGCAATTCAAGAGGAAATCCCAAAATTAAAACTCTGTGTCAGGTTACTTACTTTTTGGTATTTGCTCTTGTAAAAATCATCTTCAAAAAGCCTGAGCAGATACAGATTATGACACAATGGACAACAGGGACTGTTTAAAGAACTATTCAATCATTTGTTTTTCATCAGCGTTGTTCATGGAATTACCTGTATTTGTCATGCTTCTCACAGTAAGAACTCTCACTTTCAAACTGCCTTTCTTACTGAGAAATGAATTTTGTACTGTCAATTTTACTAGTGACAATCCCGGAACTATTCTCTCCATTAAAGTGACCTTGGTGTTTGTGACTAGGCGAAGTGACTTGTTTGGGTCACACAGTGAGTTGACAGCTATTAGGGCACCCTGCCTCTTCTCCAGGGACTGCCACTAGAATGTTTAAAGAGGGGCATCCCAGCAGCATAACATCTTGTCACGTGAAGAAACCCATGAGAATTAAACCAAGCACCTGTATTGTTTCCTTCAATGGGTGGTACTTACCAGGTAAGTCAACTAATGAGAGTAATTGCTCTCCAGGGAGTGGTCAGGAGCATGATTTAGCAAACTAGTTTTTAATCGCCTGTGTTCATCATTTACAAAAGACACACCTCGCCCTTTGCCCACAAGTTTCTATGATACCACTTCTCTAGCAAAGAGACTACCTGTTCCCCAAGTAGTGAAAATCCAGATTCCATATGAGCTATGACACAGATGTTGATGGTATGTATATGCTCCTGCTCTTCCTGAATTTTAATTACTGTAGGCATAAAATATTTTCTCTTTCACCAAACCTCTAATCTAGATGATTTAGAAGATTAAGATGACTATCTATCTAAGTAGGTGTAAATATCTATTACTAAAGTATTTAGGTTAACCTAGACTGGGAGATACTGCCTAATTAAATCATAGGAAGAAAAATAAATCTACCCAACTAAAGTTTATGATTCCTCTTTGTTAGGGCATGCGATCAAATCCTTTAAAAATAACTTTTTAAAAATTATAAAAATATATGTGTTTAGAATAAAATAAAGAATACAAACATGCCAGGCGTGGTGGCTCAAGCCTGTAATTCCAGCACTTTGGGAGGCCGAGGCAAGAGGATTGCCTTAGCTCAGGGGTTTGAGACCAGCCTAGGCAACTTGGTGAGACTTCATCTCTACAACAAATAAAAAAATAAGCTGGGCATGGTGGCATGCGCTTGTGGTTCCAGCTACTTGGAAGGCTGAGGCAGAAGGATCACCTAAGCCCAGCACGCTGAGGCTGTGGTGGCCATGAACATGCTTCTGTGCTCCACACTCCAGCCTGGGTGACAAAGTGAGACTCCAACTCAAAAAAAAAGAAAAAAAAAAAAGAATATAAACATAAGTGAAAAAAAAAACAAACCAATAATCTTATCACAAAGGAATAATAACTTGCTAATTTCTTGTTCTATTTGCTTCCAGGAATTTTCTATTCCCAAGCTGAATTTGCTCTTTGACACCTAGGGCAAGACATAATCAGAATGCAGATAAAAACAAGTAAGGCTGAGATACTAACAAAAATATCATCCTCAAAATTGTAGGAAAAAAATCAAGAAAAGGCATAAACTCATAAAGCTTACAGGACTTTAGAGGCCATTAATGCAATCTTTTACTCGATGGACAGGACAGTGAGAGGGCATGTGATTAGCTGAAAGCAGGTGAAGCCAGAACTAAAATCCAAAAGCTGGGGATTTTGGTATTACCTCTCTGCTTTCACAATACTTTTAATGGACTTTGGTATATACACTGCTGGACTCAATGATTGATCAACGTTGGCTTTGAAATGGACACTCTTGGGATGAGATCAAAGGAAAAACACAATGTCAGCAGATCCTTTTAAAATGCCCAAAGAATCTTTTGTGAAGTTGAAGCCTTCTCCTTGAGTGTTTAGTCAGAGAATGTTAGAATAGCAAGAAATCTTAGACATCCTATTAGTTTCCCCCCCATTCACTAGACGAAGAAACTGAGGGCCAAAGAGGATGCTCACCTAGTTGGTGGCAGAGTTGGGGGAAGAGGCCATCTCCTGACTCTAAGTTTCTGAAACAGTACAGAACATACTCATAATCATCAAAAGAGAGCTTCTCAAAGATCCCACAGTCTGACTGATCAGTGCCCTTTTACTCTGCCTTCTATTGAACGATTTCAGTTGTAATGACGAACCTCAGCAATGGCCATGATTGCCAACCTCATAAAAAGAGACAACTGAAAATTATGCACCTCATGAGGAATGTATGAAGCAATTTTGTCATAAAGAAATTAAACCTGACTCAGAATAAAGCACTCACCATCACGTCACAAGGGGACAGAACACGTTACTAACTGCCAGGAACACAATCACAAAAACTTAGAGTGTGAGAAACATATATGACACTATTTTTTCAATAAATATGTATCAAGAAAAAATGATATTGAGGGAGGGAATGTATACATTAAAAGAGACTGAGAGACAAATAAATCAAAGGTAGTGTATAAGAATTATCCTAAGCTGGGCTCGGTGGCTCAGCCTGTAGTCCCAGCACTTTGGGAGGCTGAGGTGAGTGGATTGCCTGAGCCCGTGGGTTTGAGACCTGCCTGGGCAACTTGGCGAGGCCTCATCTCTACAATAAATCAAAAAATTAGCTGGGTGTGGTGGTGCGCCCCTGTAGTTCCAGCTACTTGGAAGGCTGAGGTGGAAGAATTGCTGGAGCCCAGCAGGTGGATGCTGCAGTGGCCGCAGTCTGGGTGACAGAGTGAGACTCCAACTCAAAAAAAAAAAAAAAGAATTATCCTAATTTGAACAAACTGAAAAAAATGTTATGAGACAGGTACATTAATACTGACTTTACAGAAATAAAAAGGATCAAAAGCAAACACTATGAACAGTTGAATGTCAAAAAATTAAATAACTTACATAAAATTAACACATTCCTAAAAAGACACAATTTATTGAAATTGACTCAAGAAGATATAGAAGACCAGGCACCATGGTTCATGCCTGTAATTTGGGAGGCTATGGTGGGAGGACTGTTTAAGCCCAAAAGTTTCAGACCAGCCTGAACAACATAGCGAGAACTTGCCTCTATAAAAAATAAAATTAGTAGGGTATGGTGGTGTGCGCCTATAGTCCCAGCTACTTGGGAGGCTGAGATGGAAGGATCGCCTGAGCTCATGAAGTTGCGGCTGTGGTGAGCAGTGGTTGTGCCACTGCACTCCAGCCTGGGTGACAGAGTGAGACCATGAGTAGTCCAAAAAAAAAAAAAAAAGGAGGAGAGAAAGAGAGAGAGAGGAGAATCTGAATAGACCTATAACAAAGAGATCAAATTAGTAATAAAAGAAAGAAAACTACTTGCAAAGAAAAATCCAGGCCCAGATGGCTTCAATGGTGAATTCCATCAAACATTAAAAAAAAAAAAAATGCTGAAACTTCACAAACTCTTTTGAAAAAACAGAATAGGAGGGAACACTTCCCAACTCACTTTATGAGACCAGTATCACCTTAATGCCCCAAACAGACAAAGACATCACAAAAAAGTTAGAGATCGATATCTCTTATTAATACAGATTCAGGTCTTCAACAAAATACTAGCAAATCAATTTCAATAGCATATAAGAAGAATCCCACATAATCAAGTGGTATTTGTCCCAGGAAAGAAAGGTGGGTTCAATGTCTGAAAATCAAGCAATGTAATGTAACATGTTAACAAAACAAAAAAGCCCACATGGTTATTCAAATAGATGCAGAAAATGGATTCGACAAAATCCCAACTCTATTGATAAAAGACTCAACAAACTAGTAATAAAAGGGAAAACAATGTGATAAGGGCATTATATGATAAACCCACAGTAAACATCATATTTAATGGCGAAAACTGAATGGTTTCTCCCTACGATCAGGAACAAAACAAGGGAAGGTTAGGCAAGAAAATTAAAGGGATTCATATTGGAAAGGAAGAAGTCAAATAATCTCCATTTGCAGATGACATGATTTTGTATATAGAAAACTCTTAAGGATTTAACTAAAAAACTAATATGTGAGTTCAGCAACGTTGCAGAATACCAGGGCAATGCAAAAATTCATTGTATTTCTAGACACTTAACAATGAACAATCTGAAAATAAAATTAAGAAAACAATTCTGGCCGGGTGTGGTAGCTCATGGCTATAATCCCAGCACTTTGGGAGGCTGGGGTGAGAGGATTGCCTGAGGCCATGGGTTCCAGACCAGTCCAGGTAACTTGGTGAGACCTCATCTCTACAATAAATCAAAAAATTAGCCAGGCATTGTAGCACGTGCCTGTAACGCCAGCTATTTGGAAGTCTGAGGCAGAAGGACCACCTGAGCCCAGCAGGCTGAGGCTGCAGTGGCCGTGAGTATGCCACTGAGCTCCAGCCTGGGCAACAAAGTGAGACTCCAACTCAAAAAAAAAAAAAAGCTGGGCTCGGTGGCTCGGCCTGTAATCCCGCGCCTTTGGGAGGCTGAGGTGAGTGGATTGCCTGAGCCCGCGGGTTCGAGACCCGTCTGGGCAACTTGGCGAGACTTCATCTCTACAATAAATCAAAAAATTAGCCGGGCATGGTAGCGCGCGCCTGTAGTTCCAGCTACTTGGAAGGCTGAGGCGGAAGGATCGCCGGAGCCCAGCGGGTCGAGGCTGCGGTGGCCAGGACCGGCTATTGCACTCCAGTCTGGGCAACAGAGTGAGACTCCAACTCAAAAAAAAAAAAGAAAAGAAAAGGAAACAATTCTATTTGTAATAGCATCACAAATAAAATATATAAAAATAGACTTAACAAAAGTACAAAACTTATACCTCTAGAAACTACAGAACATCTCTGAAGAAAATTAAAGATGATCTAAATGGATGAAAAGGTCTTTTGTGTTCATAAATTAGAAGACTAGGCCGGGCACAGCAGCTCATGCCTGTAATCCTAGCACTCTGGGAGGCCGAGGTAGGAGGATTGCTAGAGCCCAGGAGTTGGAGGCTGCAGTGAGCTATGATGGTACCACTGCATACCAGTCTGGGTGACATGGTGAGACACTGTCTTTAAAAATGTGTGTGAGTGTATACATATAGTTAAGATGGTACTACTCTGCAAACTGATTGAAAGAGCCAACGTGATTCCTATCGAAGTTACAACTGCTTTTTTTGCAGAAATGGACAAGCTGTTCAGAAAATTCTTATGAAGCTAGGTGCGGTGGCACATGCTTTTAGTCCCAGTTATTTGGAAGGGTGATTTAAGAATAGGAGTTTAGGGCTGTAGTGTGCATGATTAAATAGCTACTGCACTTCAGCCTTGGTGACATAGCAAGTACCTGTCTCAAAAAACAAAAAACCCCAATAAAAACAAGTAAAAATGCAAGGAAAAACAAATAGCCAAAAGAACTGGAAAAGAAAAACAAAGTTGAAGGGCTCATATTTCCCAATTTCCAACATTTATTACAAAGCTTCGGTTACCAAACACTGTGGTACTGTGATTAGACATATATATCAAAGGAATGGAATTGAGAATAAAGAAATAAACTGGTACGCTTACAGTCAATTTTCAACAAGGGCACCAAGACAATTCAATGGGGAAAGGATAGTCTTTTCAACAAATGGTACTGGGACAACTGAATAGCTACATGCATAAAAATGGATTCAAGATGGATCAAATACCATTTTTGATGGATCAAAGAGCCAAAAGTATAAAACTCTAAGAAAAAAACATAAAATTAGACAAAGCTGTCTTAGTAATGACACCAAAAATACAGTGACAAAAGAAAAAATAAATTGAACTTCATCATTAAAAACTTTTATGCATTGAAGGACATTATTAAAAAAGTAGCTGGGTGTGGTGGCTCCTATCTGTAATCCCAGCACTTTGGGAGGCGGAGGCAAGAGGATTGCCTGAGCCCAGGGGTTCGAGTCCAGACTGGGCAACTTGGCAAGACCTCGTCTCTACAATAAATAAAAAAATGAGCCAGGTATGGTGGCATGCGCCTGTAGTTCCAACTACTTGGGAGGTGAGGTGAGAGGATCACCTGAACCAGCAGGTTGAGATTGCAGTGGCTGTGAGCGTGCCACTGCACTTCAGCCTGGTGACAGAGTGAGACTCCAACTCAAAAATAAATAAATAAATAAAAAGAAAGTAAAAAGACACACCAGTGAATAGGAGAAAATATTTTCAAGTGATATATTTGATAAGGGACTTTAATCCATAATATAAACTCCACATCTTAGTAACAAAAAAGACAAAAAAAAGTCCAATTAAAAAAAGGGCCAAGGATCTGAATAGATCTGTATATATCTCTGATGAGATATATAGCTTGGCCAACAAGCGCATGAAGATGCTTCACATTATGTCATTTGAGAAATGCAAATCACAATGAAGTATCACTTTACATCCAGTAGGATAGATATAATAAAAGACATAATAACAAGTGTTGGTGAAGATATGGATACATTTATTTATTTCTCATTTATTTCTGGTGGGAATGTAAAATGGAGCTTTCACCTTGGGAATCTGGCTATTCTTGAAAAGGTTAAAATAATTATCACATGATCCAGTGATTTTATGTCCCAGAAAACTGAAAACACATGTCTACATGAAATCTTGTAATAGAAGGCTCACAGTAGTGTTATTCATTATAGCCCTAACTGGAAACAATCCAATGTCCATAAACCAATAAATGAATAAACAAGATGTGGTATAAAAGTATACAATACTTTTATTTGACAATAAGAAATGAAATACAAGCATGAAACTGAAAACTGATAAGTGAAAGAAGCCAATCATATACTGTATAATTCCATTTATATGAAATTTCCAAAATAGGTAAAGTTACAGAGATTAAAAAAAAAATAGATAAGTGGTTGTCTAGGACTAGTGGGATGGGGGAAATAGGGAGTGACTACTAACAGGTGTAGATGTTTTTAAATTTTTAAATTTTGTACCATTCTTTAAAAACCCTTTATATTTGAGATTTAGTTTCACAGCAAAATCGAGCAGAAGGTAGAGATTTCCCGTATGCCCGCCCCCACACATTCCTATCCTCCCCGCTATCAACATCATTCTAGAGTGGTATTATCTGTCACAAGTGATGAACCTACACTGAAACATCACTGTCACCCAAAGTTCATCGTAGGGTTTCTTTTTGGGGTGACAAAATGTTCTAATATGAGGCTGGGTGTGGTGGCTCATGCCTATAATCCCAACGCCTTGGGAGACCAAGGCAGGAGGATTGCTTGAGCTCAGGAGTTAAAGGCCAGTGCCTAGTTAACATAGTGAGACTTCGTCTCTACAAAAAAAATTAAAACATTAGCTGAGACAGGCTCGGTGGCTCAGCCTGTAATCCTGCACCTTTGGGAGGCTGAGGTGAGTGGAATGCCTGAGCCCGCAGGTTCGAGACCCGCCTGGGCAACTTGGCGAGACCTCATCTCTACAATAAA
>NW_007258211.1:290327-295111 GCF_000164805.1 Carlito syrichta | reverse complement strand
AGGCTGCAGTGGCCGGGAGCGGCCACTGCACTCCAGTATTGGGCGACAGTGAGACTCTGACTCAAAAACAAAACAAAACATTAGCTGAGTGTGGTGGTATGTGCCTGTAATCCCAGCTACTCTGGAGGCGGAGGTGAAAGGATCATGTGAGCCCAGGAGGAGAGGCTGCGGTGAGACATGAAGGCGGTGCTGTACTCCACCCTGGGCCACAGAGTAAGATTCCAACCTAAAAAAAAAAGTTCTAAAATGAATTGTGGTGGTGGCTGCACAACTCTTTGAATGTACTAAAGCTATTAAATTGTATAAATGGATGGATTTTGTGGTATATGAATTATATCTCACTCCAGCTTGTAGCATAAATTTTATGAGACAATTCGAAAAATTTGAAGGTCAACCAGGTAGCTGATATTAAATTTTTTAGATGTGAGAATGGTACTGAGGTTATATTTACAAAAAGGAATTCTTATCTTTTAGAAATATTTATGAAATAATTGTAAATCCACTGCCTTGACCTCTTCTATCCCTTGAAATAGCTCTTTCCTGCCCCACACCCTTATGGCCAACTCCTCCCCTAAATTATATATTCTCCCTCTTCACAACACTGTTCCTACTCTTCTTTTTTGAACCTGCTCCAATCAGGCCTTCATCCTCTCTACTTCGGTGTTATAAGCAATGGTCAATTCAGCCCATCAGCAATGGACACAGTTGTCAATTGAGTCTCTTGAGCCCAGCCTGTATCCCCAACCCAATCTGGATTCCTTTACTGGTTTCCTCATATTTCAGTGCCTTAGATATCTTTTTCAAATTTCTGTCTACACTTAATATGTAGACATGGCTGTAAATACATACTGCTGTCTCCCAAATTTACATCTCCAGCTTGGACCTTTTTATCTGAACTCCAAACTCCTACAATTTATCTAACTGCCCTTTTGATATTTCCACGTGGCAATCAAAAAACATTTCCAATTTAACAGCGCCAAAACTGAATCTCTTATCTCCTCCCATCCCCAAACCCCTCTCCCATCTTTCCCAATACAGTACAGTAAATGGCAACTTCCCATTCTCCAAACTGCCCAGGCCAAAAACCTTAACGTCACCTTGGATTCATTTTCCCACCTCATGCCTAAATTCAGTTGTCACCAAATCCTTTGTCCTGTGTGCCATTCTGTCTCAATGTATCTGGATACTTCATCCCTCCACTGCCTGTATCTTTCCAAACCATTTCTCTCACCTGGACTATTGCAATAGTTTCCTACATGGTCCCTTTCACTCCCCAACAATTTGTCAAAACAGAAGCCAAGGTGATTCTTTAAAAACACAAGTCAAACTCTGTCACTTCTCTGCTCAGGACCTTCCAATGGCTTCCCATCTCACTCAGAAAATGCCAAAGTCCTGACGAGGGCCTGTAAGCCCATACCCAATTTGGCATCCTTTTACCTCTCTGACCCCATTTCTTTTTACCCTCCTGTACTTTCCTTGTCATTCTGCCCTTCTTTTTGTTCTTAGAATGTAGTAGCCATCCTTTTGTCTCAGGGTGATTTCTGCACTTGCTATTCTTTTTACCTAGAATGCTCTACCTCAACCTGCCCCAAGACATACTTCTTGTTCTCTCACTTGCTTCATATCTTTCTACAGAGTTTTCCATCTCAGTGGGGCCCTTTGGCATAAACAAAAACCTCCTTCCCTACCCTCAGCACCCCATATTTTCCTCACTTTTTTTTCCCCTCGGAACACTTATCCTACCTGTCATAGTTTATATTTTACTTATTTTTAAAATCTCTGTGAGGACAAAGATTTTCTCCTACTTTGTTGATTGGCACATATTTAGTACACAATATTTTTGAGTGTATAAATGCTGTTTATACTACACTCATATTCTCTGCTTCCTTTTTTGACTGGCACTAGCGTCATGAGAATTTGGACATGCATTCCTGAGGAAGATGAGACTGACTGAAAACAAACATTGTCCACCTACTCAGACTGGTATCTCCCTAACGGAAACCAAGGCAGAGTGAGAATTCTGGAGGCTTGGGTCCTAGATGAAGCTTTGCATCAGGCATGTGACACTGGGCAAATCATTATCCTCTCTCTCAATTTTCTTGCTTGCCAAAGAGATCATTTCCTTAAAAGATCTCACAGTATTTTTGAGGATATAAAATGAAAGATAAAGTGTTGATTAGAAGAGGGTGATTTATTAATTTCCTCTATTTCGTGCAAAGATATACTTACCTGGCATTTTATATTTGTTAAAGGCAACAAACAGCCCTGGAGTCAAACTTTTGGGTTCTTTTAGGAACCTTGGAAGATGCAGTTCTGCTGTGTTGAGCCTTTATACATACCAGTAATATGACAGTAAAGCTCTTGATGTCAGCCTATGTTTTCCTCCTAAGAAGAGTCACTTTTTTTTTTTTTTGAGTTGTAGTCTCATTCTGTCGCCAGGATGGAGAGTAGCCTTGACTGGCTGGGCTCAGGCAATCCTTCCGCCTCAGTCTTCCAAGTAGCTGGAACTACAGGGATGTGCCACCACGCCCAGGTAAATTATTTATTTATTTATTGTAGAGATGAAGTCTCACCAAGTTGCCCAGGCTGGTCTCAAACTCCTGGGCTCAGGCAATTCTCTTATCTCGGGCTCCCAAAGTGCTGGAATGGCAGGCTTGGGCCACCATTCCTGGTCTGAAAAGTCACTCTTACGTGTGAACGTTTTAATATCCTTGTCCAAACCAGGGAATAGTCAGCACCTATGGGCTACGGGTGCCTGGCTTCCACGTTAGTTTTCTTTCCTGGTGGCTTGTGTGTACATGAGGGTTGGTAAGCCTCCCCTTGGCCCACCTGTAACCCAGAACCTTGATTTTCTTGTCTGTACAATGAGTAAGAACTGGCTCACATTTATTTTAATGGATTCGATGGCCTATCAATAATTTACATAAGGCAGCAGTACAATGCCTGGCACGTCTAGAGGCCTCAATAATTGCTTTATATAAATGTAGCCAGCTTCCCCTGCCAGAGTCACTTTCTAAAGCAGTTCTTTCACCATGTTCCTCCCTTAGTCAAGGACCTGAAACAGTATGCATCACGTATGGGTTTCTCTACTCGGTTTCAGAGTCTTCCCCGTTCTACTAAAAGGAGGATCTTGAAGAGATATTTGCACACCTATGTTCACATTAGCATCAGCCAAAAGGTCGAAGCAACCGAGGTGGTATATACCTACAAAGGGGTATGAGTCAGTCTTAAAAGGGAAGGAAATTCAGACACATGCCACAACACAGATGAACCACGAGGACGTCATGCTGAGTCTGTTCTGCAAGACGAAAAGAATTCTGAAGGTTGGTTGCACAACGAGAAGATACTCAACGCGGATGAGCTACGCGTTCAAAAACGGTGAAGACAGCAGACTTCACGTTATGCATGCACAAACGTTAAAACATATTTTTCACTCTACTCATCAAACCTCACTTTCCACTCTTCCCTGGTAGTTATTTATTTTTCCCACTTCAACTAGACGGCTCTCTTCGTTGCACTCCCGAGCCTCTGCTCCATGCTGACTCTTCCCTGGAAAGCTCCCATTCCCACCCACCCACTCGTCCTCAAAGGGTGGCCTGTGCTTTCCTCCCGGAGGGGACACACCGCCTGGAGCCAACCAGGAGTCGCACCCTCCGTGTCTCCCATCCCCACTCTCTCCCTTTTCCGCAACCCACAGGCGGAGGCCCTGCACGTGGCTTTAGGTTGGCCTCTCCCAACAGGCCTCCTAAGGCCTGAGGCCGGGCGGCATTCTCAGTCCTACACCCCTCCCGACACACACACACCTCCCACGAGCTCGGGACTCGGCCCCCGAGAGCCTCCGGGGGAAACTCAGGACAGCGCGTCGTCTCAACACGATGTCATATTACCGGCGGGCGCAGGGGCTGGATGGGGCGAAACTGCGGGTCCCTCAGGATGCTGGCAGGCAGCCCTGTGATTTGCGTAGCGTTCTACCCTCCACAACACCCTCCCACACATCATCCGAGGGGACGCGCCCACGGAGCACCGAAGCAGCGGTCTTCCGTGAAGGCGCCTGAGTGAAAAAGCGCCTCTCGCTGGCTGACTCCAGGGCCCCCGAAGCCCCCACCAGGCGGTCTCCTCTGCGAAAACGGCAGAGGACCGTCAAAAAGCTGCGCTTCCGGCACGAACGTTCGCGCCTGCTCAGGAGGGAAGGAAGCGCGGACGCACAGCTCCGCTACGGGAAGTCGCTGGGCACAGTTTCCTTCCGCGAAGTCGCCCGCTAGGCACGCGCCTGTAACCCAGAAGCGAAAGGCCGTTTCCTTCAGGTATTAGACCCCGGCTTACGGGAGTTCCAGCCGGATGTCTTTTATCTAGGTTCTCGCAACTCCTCTGCAGCGCCTCCCATCACGCGCCCTGCTTTCTGGTGCCTTGTCGCGGCCGCTTAGATCCGACCCCTCTAGTCTAGTCTGAGTTTGGCTGCAACCCCCCAAGGGGCCTAAGGACACTCTGATCGCGCGTCCCTTGAAGAAACTTTACCCTACGGGTCCCCGTTAGGGCCAGCCTACGTTCTCCATAAGGGCGAAGGCTCCCGGGGTTTTCAGCACGCGACGCCCGGCGCAGCCAGGTCGGCGCCTGCGCGGGGCGTTACCATAGAGAGGCAGCTTCCTCTCTGGTCTCGATTTACACTCTCTATGGTGCAGCCGGGTCGGTGGCGGTAAGGAGAAAAAGGGAGACCGCACTGCGCAGGCGCTCTGGGCTGCTCTCGCTCGCTCGCTCCTTTTTTTTTTCTTTTTTTTCTTTTTTTT